>NW_028120699.1:0-252385 GCF_965178545.1 Coloeus monedula | reverse complement strand
CCACAAGGTCCCGCCTGAGCCTCCTTTGCTCCGGGCTGTGCCCCTTTCCCAGCTCTCTCAGGAACTCTCCAGCCCCTTGCCAGCTCCGTTCCGTTGCCTGGACTCGCTCCAGCCCCTCCGTGTCCCTCTTGTCCCAGAGGTGCTGCCAGCACTGCAGGTGCCCCAGCAGTGCCAGCACAGGGACGGGCCCAGCGCACCCGCGCATGCGCAGTGGGGAGGGGGGGGGGGCCCAGCGCGCCCGCGCATGCGCAGAGGGGGTGGGGGGGGGCCGTCCAGCTCTCCCGCGCATGCGCAGTGGGGTGGGGGTAGGGCCAGCGCACCCGCGCATGCGCAGTGGGGGGTGGGGGGGCCCAGCCTGGGGGTGCCTTTTGTTCTGGTCCTCCGTGGGGCTGCCTTGAGAGCGGAATCAAGGTTGGAAAAGACCTCGGAGATCACTGAGTGCCACCAGCAGCAGCACGGCCAGCGCTGACCACGTCCGTCCATGCCACAGCCACAGGTGTTGGAGCACTCCCAGGGGTGGGCACTCCAAACCTCCCTGGGCAGCTGTGCCAAGGCCTGAGCGCCCTTTCCATGGAGGAATTTCCCCAATATCCACCCTGAGCCTCCCCTGGCCCAGCCTGAGGCCGTTCCCTCTCCTCCTGTCCCTGTTCCCTGGGAGCAGAACCCGACCCCCCCGGCTGCCCCCTCCTGTCAGGGACTTGTGCAGAGCCACAAGGTCCCGCCTGAGCCTCCTTTGCTCCGGGCTGTGCCCCTTTCCCAGCTCTCTCAGGAACTCTCCAGCCCCTTGCCAGCTCCGTTCCGTTGCCTGGACTCGCTCCAGCCCCTCCGTGTCCCTCTTGTCCCAGAGGTGCTGCCAGCACTGCAGGTGCCCCAGCAGTGCCAGCACAGGGACGGGCCCAGCGCACCCGCGCATGCGCAGTGGGGGGTGGGGGGGCCCAGCCTGGGGGTGCCTTTTGTTCTGGTCCTCCGTGGGGCTGCCTTGAGAGCGGAATCAAGGTTGGAAAAGACCTCGGAGATCACTGAGTGCCACCAGCAGCAGCACGGCCAGCGCTGACCACGTCCGTCCATGCCACAGCCACAGGTGTTGGAGCACTCCCAGGGGTGGGCACTCCAAACCTCCCTGGGCAGCTGTGCCAAGGCCTGAGCGCCCTTTCCATGGAGGAATTTCCCCAATATCCACCCTGAGCCTCCCCTGGCCCAGCCTGAGGCCGTTCCCTCTCCTCCTGTCCCTGTTCCCTGGGAGCAGAACCCGACCCCCCCGGCTGCCCCCTCCTGTCAGGGACTTGTGCAGAGCCACAAGGTCCCGCCTGAGCCTCCTTTGCTCCGGGCTGTGCCCCTTTCCCAGCTCTCTCAGGAACTCTCCAGCCCCTTCCCAGCTCCGTTCCCTTGCCTGGACTCGCTCCAGCCCCTCCGTGTCCCTCTTGTCCGAGAGGTGCTGCCAGCACTGCAGGTGCCCCAGCAGTGCCAGCACAGGGACGGGCCCAGCGCACCCGCGCATGCGCAGTGGGGAGGGGGGGGGGGCCCAGCGCGCCCGCGCATGCGCAGTGGTGTGGGGGGGGTCGGCCATCGCCCCCGCGCATGCGCAGTGGGGTGGGGGGCCGGCCGGCGCGCCCGCGCATGCGCAGTGGGGGTGGGGGGGGGCCGTCCAGCTCTCCCGCGCATGCGCAGTGGGGTGGGGGTAGGGCCAGCGCACCCGCGCATGCGCAGTGGGGGGTGGGGGGGGCCCAGCGCGCCCGCGCATGCGCAGTGGGGTGGGGGGGGGGGGTCGGCCATCGCCCCCGCGCATGCGCAGTGGGGTGGGGGGCCGGCCGGCGCGCCCGCGCATGCGCAGTGGGGGTGGGGGGGCCGTCCAGCTCTCCCGCGCATGCGCAGTGGGAGGGGGGGTAGGGCAGGCGCACCCGCGCATGCGCAGTGGGGTGGGGGGGGTCGGCCATCGCCCCCGCGCATGCGCAGTGGGGGTGGGGGGGCCGGCCGGCGCGCCCGCGCATGCGCAGTGGGGTGGGGGGCCGGCCAGCTCCCCCGCGCATGCGCAGTGGGGTGGGGGGCCGGCCAGCGCGCCCGCGCATGCGCAGTGGTTGGGGGGGTAGGGCCAGCGCGCCCGCGCATGCGCAGTGGGGTGGGGGGCCGGCCAGCGCGCCCGCGCATGCGCAGTGGGAGGGGGGGTAGGGCCAGCGCGCCCGCGCATGCGCAGTGGGGTGGGAGTAGCCCAGCCTGGGGGTGCCTTTTGTTCTGGTCCTCCGTGGGGCTGCCTTGAGAGCGGAATCAAGGTTGGAAAAGACCTCGGAGATCACTGAGTGCCACCAGCAGCAGCACGGCCAGCGCTGACCACGTCCGCCCATGCCACAGCCACAGGTGTTGGAGCACTCCCAGGGGTGGGCACTCCAAACCTCCCTGGGCAGCTGTGCCAAGGCCTGAGCGCCCTTTCCATGGAGGAATTTCCCCAATATCCACCCTGAGCCTCCCCTGGCCCAGCCTGAGGCCGTTCCCTCTCCTCCTGTCCCTGTTCCCTGGGAGCAGAACCCGACCCCCCCGGCTGCCCCCTCCTGTCAGGGACTTGTGCAGAGCCACAAGGTCCCGCCTGAGCCTCCTTTGCTCCGGGCTGTGCCCCTTTCCCAGCTCTCTCAGGAACTCTCCAGCCCCTTGCCAGCTCCGTTCCGTTGCCTGGACTCGCTCCAGCCCCTCCGTGTCCCTCTTGTCCCAGAGGTGCTGCCAGCACTGCAGGTGCCCCAGCAGTGCCAGCACAGGGACGGGCCCAGCGCACCCGCGCATGCGCAGTGGGGTGGGGGGGGGGCCCAGCGCGCCCGCGCATGCGCAGTGGTGTGGGGGGGGGGTCGGCCAGCGCGCCCGCGCATGCGCAGAGGGGGTGGGGGGGGGCGTCCAGCTCTCCCGCGCATGCGCAGTGGGGTGGGGGTAGGGCCAGCGCACCCGCGCATGCGCAGTGGGGGGTGGGGGGGGCCCAGCGCGCCCGCGCATGCGCAGTCGGGTGGGGGTAGGGCCACCGCCCCCGCGCATGCGCAGTGGGGTGGGGGGCCGGCCAGCGCGCCCGCGCATGCGCAGTGGGAGGGGGGGTAGGGCCAGCGCGCCCGCGCATGCGCAGTGGGGTGGGAGTAGCTCAGCCTGGGGGTGCCTTTTGTTCTGGTCCTCCGTGGGGCTGCCTTGAGAGCGGAATCAAGGTTGGAAAAGACCTCGGAGATCACTGAGTGCCACCAGCAGCAGCACGGCCAGCGCTGACCACGTCCGCCCATGCCACAGCCACAGGTGTTGGAGCACTCCCAGGGGTGGGCACTCCAAACCTCCCTGGGCAGCTGTGCCAAGGCCTGAGCGCCCTTTCCATGGAGGAATTTCCCCAATATCCACCCTGAGCCTCCCCTGGCCCAGCCTGAGGCCGTTCCCTCTCCTCCTGTCCCTGTTCCCTGGGAGCAGAACCCGACCCCCCCGGCTGCCCCCTCCTGTCAGGGACTTGTGCAGAGCCACAAGGTCCCGCCTGAGCCTCCTTTGCTCCGGGCTGTGCCCCTTTCCCAGCTCTCTCAGGAACTCTCCAGCCCCTTGCCAGCTCCGTTCCGTTGCCTGGACTCGCTCCAGCCCCTCCGTGTCCCTCTTGTCCCAGAGGTGCTGCCAGCACTGCAGGTGCCCCAGCAGTGCCAGCACAGGGACGGGCCCAGCGCACCCGCGCATGCGCAGTGGGGAGGGGGGGGGGGGGGGGGGGCCAGCGCGCCCGCGCATGCGCAGTGGTGTAAGGGGGGGCCCAGCGCGCCCGCGCATGCGCAGAGGGGGTGGGGGGGGGCCGTCCAGCTCTCCCGCGCATGCGCAGTGGGGTGGGGGTAGGGCCAGCGCACCCGCGCATGCGCAGTGGGGGGTGGGGGGGGCCCAGCGCGCCCGCGCATGCGCAGGGGTGTGTGGGGGGTCGGATATCGCCCCCGCGCATGCGCAGTGGGGGTGGGGGGGCCGGCCGGCGCGCCCGCGCATGCGCAGTGGGGTGGGGGGCCGGCCAGCTCCCCCGCGCATGCGCAATGGGGTGGGGGGCCGGCCAGCGCGCCCGCGCATGCGCAGTGGTTGGGGGGGTAGGGCCAGCGCGCCCGCGCATGCGCAGTGGGGTGGGGGGCCGGCCAGCGCGCCCGCGCATGCGCAGTGGGGTGGGGGCCCGGCCAGGGCGCCCGCGCATGCGCAGTGGGGTGGGGGCCCGGCCTGGGGGTGCCTTTTGTTCTGGTCCTCCGTGGAGCTGCCTTGAGAGCGGAATCAAGGTTGGAAAAGACCTCGGAGATCACTGAGTGCCACCAGCAGCAGCACGGCCAGCGCTGACCACGTCCGCCCATGCCACAGCCACAGGTGTTGGAGCACTCCCAGGGGTGGGCACTCCAAACCTCCCTGGGCAGCTGTACCAAGGCCTGAGCGACCTTTCCATGGAGGAATTTCCCCAATATCCACCCTGAGCCCAGCCTGGCCCAGCCTGAGGCCGTTCCCTCTCCTCCTGTCCCTGTTCCCTGGGAGCAGAACCCGACCCCCCCGGCTGCCCCCTCCTGTCAGGGACTTGTGCAGAGCCACAAGGTCCCGCCTGAGCCTCCTTTGCTCCGGGCTGTGCCCCTTTCCCAGCTCTCTCAGGAACTCTCCAGCCCCTTGCCAGCTCCGTTCCGTTGCCTGGACTCGCTCCAGCCCCTCCGTGTCCCTCTTGTCCCAGAGGTGCTGCCAGCACTGCAGGTGCCCCAGCAGTGCCAGCACAGGGACGGGCCCAGCGCACCCGCGCATGCGCAGAGGGGGTGGGGGGGGGCGTCCAGCTCTCCCGCGCATGCGCAGTGGGGTGGGGGTAGGGCCAGCGCACCCGCGCATGCGCAGTGGGGGGTGGGGGGGGGCCCAGCGCGCCCGCGCATGCGCAGTGGGGGTGGGGGGGCCGTCCAGCTCTCCCGCGCATGCGCAGTGGGGTGGGGGCAGGGCATAGCCCCCGCGCATGCGCAGTGGGGTGGGGCGCCGGCCAGCGCGCCCGCGCATGCGCAGAGGGAGGGGGGGTAGGGCAGGCGCACCCGCGCATGCGCAGTGGTGTGGGGGGGTCGGCCATCGCCCCCGCGCATGCGCAGTGGGGGTGGGGGGCCGGCCGGCGCGCCCGCGCATGCGCAGTGGGGGTGGGGGGGCCGCCCAGCTCTCCCGCGCATGCGCAGTGGGGTGGGGGGCCGGCCAGCGCCCCCGCGCATGCGCAGTGGGGTGGGGGGCCGGCCAGCGCTCCCGCGCATGCGCAGTGGGGTGGGGGGCCGGCCGGCGCGCCCGCGCATGCGCAGTGGGGGTGGGGGGGCCGTCCAGCTCTCCCGCGCATGCGCAGTGGGGTGGGTGTCGGGCCAGCGCCCCCGCGCATGCGCAGTGGGGTGGGGGTAGGGCCAGCGCCCCCGCGCATGCGCAGTGGGGTGGGGGGGGCCCAGCCTGGGGGTGCCTTTTGTTCTGGTCCTCCGTGGGGCTGCCTTGAGAGCGGAATCAAGGTTGGAAAAGACCTCGGAGATCACTGAGTGCCACCAGCAGCAGCACGGCCAGCGCTGACCACGTCCGCCCATGCCACAGCCACAGGTGTTGGAGCACTCCCAGGGGTGGGCACTCCAAACCTCCCTGGGCAGCTGTGCCAAGGCCTGAGCGCCCTTTCCATGGAGGAATTTCCCCAATATCCACCCTGAGCCTCCCCTGGCCCAGCCTGAGGCCGTTCCCTCTCCTCCTGTCCCTGTTCCCTGGGAGCAGAACCCGACCCCCCCGGCTGCCCCCTCCTGTCAGGGACTTGTGCAGAGCCACAAGGTCCCGCCTGAGCCTCCTTTGCTCCGGGCTGTGCCCCTTTCCCAGCTCTCTCAGGAACTCTCCAGCCCCTTGCCAGCTCCGTTCCGTTGCCTGGACTCGCTCCAGCCCCTCCGTGTCCCTCTTGTCCCAGAGGTGCTGCCAGCACTGCAGGTGCCCCAGCAGTGCCAGCACAGGGACGGGCCCAGCGCACCCGCGCATGCGCAGTGGGGTGGGGGTAGGGCCAGCGCCCCCGCGCATGCGCAGTGGTGTGGTGGGGCGCCGGCCAGCGCGCCCGCGCATGCGCAGTGGGAGGGGGGGTAGGGCAGGCGCACCCGCGCATGCGCAGTGGGGGGTGGGGGGGGCCCAGCGCGCCCGCGCATGCGCAGTGGTGTGGGGGGGGGGTCGGCCATCGCCCCCGCGCATGCGCAGTGGGGGTGGGGGGCCGGCCGGCGCGCCCGCGCATGCGCAGTGGGGGTGGGGGGCCGCCCAGCTCTCCCGCGCATGCGCAGTGGGGTGGGGGGCCGGCCAGCGCCCCCGCGCATGCGCGGTGGGGTGGGGGGCCGGCCAGCGCGCCCGCGCGCATGCGCAGTGGGAGGGGGGGTAGGGCCAGCGCGCCCGCGCATGCGCAGTGGGGTGGGGGGGGCCCAGCCTGGGGGTGCCTTTTGTTCTGGTCCTCCGTGGGGCTGCCTTGAGAGCGGAATCAAGGTTGGAAAAGACCTCGGAGATCACTGAGTGCCACCAGCAGCAGCACGGCCAGCGCTGACCACGTCCGACCATGCCACAGCCACAGGTGTTGGAGCACTCCCAGGGGTGGGCACTCCAAACCTCCCTGGGCAGCTGTGCCAAGGCCTGAGCGCCCTTTCCATGGAGGAATTTCCCCAATATCCACCCTGAGCCCAGCCTGGCCCAGCCTGAGGCCGTTCCCTCTCCTCCTGTCCCTGTTCCCTGGGAGCAGAACCCGACCCCCCCGGCTGCCCCCTCCTGTCAGGGACTTGTGCAGAGCCACAAGGTCCCGCCTGAGCCTCCTTTGCTCCGGGCTGTGCCCCTTTCCCAGCTCTCTCAGGAACTCTCCAGCCCCTTGCCAGCTCCGTTCCCTTGCCTGGACTCGCTCCAGCCCCTCCGTGTCCCTCTTGTCCCAGAGGTGCTGCCAGCACTGCAGGTGCCCCAGCAGTGCCAGCACAGGGACGGGCCCAGCGCACCCGCGCATGCGCAGTGGGGAGGGGGGGGGGGGGGCCCAGCGCGCCCGCGCATGCGCAGTGGTGTGGGGGGGCCGTCCAGCTCTCCCGCGCATGCGCAGTGGGGTGGGGGTAGGGCCAGCGCCCCCGCGCATGCGCAGTGGGGTGGGGGGGGGCCCAGCGCGCCCGCGCATGCGCAGTGGGGGTGGGGGGGCCGCCCAGCTGTCCCGCGCATGCGCAGTGGGGTGGGGGGCCGGCCAGCGCCCCCGCGCATGCGCAGTGGGGTGGGGGGCCGGCCAGCGAGCCCGCGCATGCGCAGTGGGGGTGGGGGGGCCGTCCATCTCTCCCGCGCATGCGCAGTGGGGTGGGTGTCGGGCCAGCGCCCCCGCGCATGCGCAGTGGGGTGGGGGCCGGCCAGCGCACCCGCGCATGCGCAGTGGGGGTGGGGGGGGGTCGGCCATCGCCCCCGCGCATGCGCAGTGAGGTGGGGGGCCGGCCGGCGCGCCCGCGCATGCGCAGTGGGGGTGGGGGGGGCCGTCCAGCTCTCCCGCGCATGCGCAGTGGGGTGGGGGTAGGGCCAGCGCCCCCGCGCATGCGCAGTGGGGTGGGGGTAGGGCCAGCGCCCCCGCGCATGCGCAGTGGGGTGGGGGGGGCCCAGCCTGGGGGTGCCTTTTGTTCTGGTCCTCCGTGGGGCTGCCTTGAGAGCGGAATCAAGGTTGGAAAAGACCTCGGAGATCACTGAGTGCCACCAGCAGCAGCACGGCCAGCGCTGACCACGTCCGCCCGTGCCACAGCCACAGGTGTTGGAGCACTCCCAGGGGTGGGCACTCCAAACCTCCCTGGGCAGCTGTGCCAAGGCCTGAGCGCCCTTTCCATGGAGGAATTTCCCCAATATCCACCCTGAGCCTCCCCTGGCCCAGCCTGAGGCCGTTCCCTCTCCTCCTGTCCCTGTTCCCTGGGAGCAGAACCCGACCCCCCCGGCTGCCCCCTCCTGTCAGGGACTTGTGCAGAGCCACAAGGTCCCGCCTGAGCCTCCTTTGCTCCGGGCTGTGCCCCTTTCCCAGCTCTCTCAGGAACTCTCCAGCCCCTTGCCAGCTCCGTTCCGTTGCCTGGACTCGCTCCAGCCCCTCCGTGTCCCTCTTGTCCCAGAGGTGCTGCCAGCACTGCAGGTGCCCCAGCAGTGCCAGCACAGGGACGGGCCCAGCGCACCCGCGCATGCGCAGTGGGGAGGGGGGGGGGGGGGGCCCAGCGCGCCCGCGCATGCGCAGTGGTGTAAGGGGGGGCCCAGCGCGCCCGCGCATGCGCAGAGGGGGTGGGGGGGGGGCCGTCCAGCTCTCCCGCGCATGCGCAGTGGGGTGGGGGTAGGGCCAGCGCACCCGCGCATGCGCAGTGGGGGGTGGGGGGGCCCAGCCTGGGGGTGCCTTTTGTTCTGGTCCTCCGTGGGGCTGCCTTGAGAGCGGAATCAAGGTTGGAAAAGACCTCGGAGATCACTGAGTGCCACCAGCAGCAGCACGGCCAGCGCTGACCACGTCCGTCCATGCCACAGCCACAGGTGTTGGAGCACTCCCAGGGGTGGGCACTCCAAACCTCCCTGGGCAGCTGTGCCAAGGCCTGAGCGCCCTTTCCATGGAGGAATTTCCCCAATATCCACCCTGAGCCTCCCCTGGCCCAGCCTGAGGCCGTTCCCTCTCCTCCTGTCCCTGTTCCCTGGGAGCAGAACCCGACCCCCCCGGCTGCCCCCTCCTGTCAGGGACTTGTGCAGAGCCACAAGGTCCCGCCTGAGCCTCCTTTGCTCCGGGCTGTGCCCCTTTCCCAGCTCTCTCAGGAACTCTCCAGCCCCTTCCCAGCTCCGTTCCCTTGCCTGGACTCGCTCCAGCCCCTCCGTGTCCCTCTTGTCCGAGAGGTGCTGCCAGCACTGCAGGTGCCCCAGCAGTGCCAGCACAGGGACGGGCCCAGCGCACCCGCGCATGCGCAGTGGGGAGGGGGGGGGGGCCCAGCGCGCCCGCGCATGCGCAGTGGTGTGGGGGGGGTCGGCCATCGCCCCCGCGCATGCGCAGTGGGGTGGGGGGCCGGCCGGCGCGCCCGCGCATGCGCAGTGGGGGTGGGGGGGGCCGTCCAGCTCTCCCGCGCATGCGCAGTGGGGTGGGGGTAGGGCCAGCGCACCCGCGCATGCGCAGTGGGGGGTGGGGGGGGCCCAGCGCGCCCGCGCATGCGCAGTGGGGTGGGGGGGGGGGGTCGGCCATCGCCCCCGCGCATGCGCAGTGGGGTGGGGGGCCGGCCGGCGCGCCCGCGCATGCGCAGTGGGGGTGGGGGGGCCGTCCAGCTCTCCCGCGCATGCGCAGTGGGGTGGGGGCAGGGCCAGCGCCCCCGCGCATGCGCAGTGGGGTGGGGCGCCGGCCAGCGCGCCCGCGCATGCGCAGTGGGAGGGGGGGTAGGGCAGGCGCACCCGCGCATGCGCAGTGGTGTGGGGGGGGTCGGCCATCGCCCCCGCGCATGCGCAGTGGGGGTGGGGGGGCCGGCCGGCGCGCCCGCGCATGCGCAGTGGGGTGGGGGGCCGGCCAGCTCCCCCGCGCATGCGCAGTGGGGTGGGGGGCCGGCCAGCGCGCCCGCGCATGCGCAGTGGTTGGGGGGGTAGGGCCAGCGCGCCCGCGCATGCGCAGTGGGGTGGGGGGCCGGCCAGCGCGCCCGCGCATGCGCAGTGGGAGGGGGGGTAGGGCCAGCGCGCCCGCGCATGCGCAGTGGGGTGGGAGTAGCCCAGCCTGGGGGTGCCTTTTGTTCTGGTCCTCCGTGGGGCTGCCTTGAGAGCGGAATCAAGGTTGGAAAAGACCTCGGAGATCACTGAGTGCCACCAGCAGCAGCACGGCCAGCGCTGACCACGTCCGCCCATGCCACAGCCACAGGTGTTGGAGCACTCCCAGGGGTGGGCACTCCAAACCTCCCTGGGCAGCTGTGCCAAGGCCTGAGCGCCCTTTCCATGGAGGAATTTCCCCAATATCCACCCTGAGCCTCCCCTGGCCCAGCCTGAGGCCGTTCCCTCTCCTCCTGTCCCTGTTCCCTGGGAGCAGAACCCGACCCCCCCGGCTGCCCCCTCCTGTCAGGGACTTGTGCAGAGCCACAAGGTCCCGCCTGAGCCTCCTTTGCTCCGGGCTGTGCCCCTTTCCCAGCTCTCTCAGGAACTCTCCAGCCCCTTGCCAGCTCCGTTCCGTTGCCTGGACTCGCTCCAGCCCCTCCGTGTCCCTCTTGTCCCAGAGGTGCTGCCAGCACTGCAGGTGCCCCAGCAGTGCCAGCACAGGGACGGGCCCAGCGCACCCGCGCATGCGCAGTGGGGTGGGGGGGGGGCCCAGCGCGCCCGCGCATGCGCAGTGGTGTGGGGGGGGGTCGGCCAGCGCGCCCGCGCATGCGCAGAGGGGGTGGGGGGGGGCGTCCAGCTCTCCCGCGCATGCGCAGTGGGGTGGGGGTAGGGCCAGCGCACCCGCGCATGCGCAGTGGGGGGTGGGGGGGGCCCAGCGCGCCCGCGCATGCGCAGTGGGGGTGGGGGGGCCGTCCAGCTCTCCCGCGCATGCGCAGTGGGGTGGGGGTAGGGCCAGCGCACCCGCGCATGCGCAGTGGGGGGTGGGGGGGGCCCAGCGCGCCCGCGCATGCGCAGTGGTGTGGGGGGGGGGTCGGCCATCGCCCCCGCGCATGCGCAGTGGGGTGGGGGGCCGGCCGGCGCCCCCGCGCATGCGCAGTGGGGGTGGGGGGGGCCGTCCAGCTCTCCCGCGCATGCGCAGTGGGGTGGGGGCAGGGCCAGCGCCCCCGCGCATGCGCAGTGGGGTGGGGCGCCGGCCAGCGCGCCCGCGCATGCGCAGTGGGAGGGGGGGTAGGGCAGGCGCACCCGCGCATGCGCAGTGGGGGGTGGGGGGGGCCCAGCGCGCCCGCGCATGCGCAGTGGTGTGGGGGGGGGGTCGGCCATCGCCCCCGCGCATGCGCAGTGGGGGTGGGGGGCCGGCCGGCGCGCCCGCGCATGCGCAGTGGGAGGGGGGGTAGGGCCAGCGCGCCCGCGCATGCGCAGTGGGGTGGGGGGGGCCCAGCCTGGGGGTGCCTTTTGTTCTGGTCCTCCGTGGGGCTGCCTTGAGAGCGGAATCAAGGTTGGAAAAGACCTCGGAGATCACTGAGTGCCACCAGCAGCAGCACGGCCAGCGCTGACCACGTCCGTCCATGCCACAGCCACAGGTGTTGGAGCACTCCCAGGGGTGGGCACTCCAAACCTCCCTGGGCAGCTGTGCCAAGGCCTGAGCGCCCTTTCCATGGAGGAATTTCCCCAATATCCACCCTGAGCCTCCCCTGGCCCAGCCTGAGGCCGTTCCCTCTCCTCCTGTCCCTGTTCCCTGGGAGCAGAACCCGACCCCCCCGGCTGCCCCCTCCTGTCAGGGACTTGTGCAGAGCCACAAGGTCCCGCCTGAGCCTCCTTTGCTCCGGGCTGTGCCCCTTTCCCAGCTCTCTCAGGAACTCTCCAGCCCCTTGCCAGCTCCGTTCCGTTGCCTGGACTCGCTCCAGCCCCTCCGTGTCCCTCTTGTCCCAGAGGTGCTGCCAGCACTGCAGGTGCCCCAGCAGTGCCAGCAAAGGGACGGGCCCAGCGCACCCGCGCATGCGCAGTGGGGAGGGGGGGGGGGGGGCCCAGCGCGCCCGCGCATGCGCAGTGGTGTGGGGGGGGTCGGCCATAGCCCCCGCGCATGCGCAATGGGGGTGGGGGGGGCCGTCCAGCTCTCCCGCGCATGCGCAGTGGGGTGGGGGTAGGGCCAGCGCACCCGCGCATGCGCAGTGGGGGGTGGGGGGGGCCCAGCGCGCCCGCGCATGCGCAGTGGGGTGGGGGGGGGTCGGCCATCGCCCCCGCGCATGCGCAGTGGGGTGGGGGGCCGGCCGGCGCGCCCGCGCATGCGCAGTGTGGGTGGGGGGGGCCGTCCAGCTCTCCCGCGCATGCGCAGTGGGGTGGGGGCAGGGCCAGCGCCCCCGCGCATGCGCAGTGGGGTGGGGCGCCGGCCAGCGCGCCCGCGCATGCGCAGTGGGAGGGGGGGTAGGGCAGGCGCACCCGCGCATGCGCAGTGGGGGGTGGGGGGGGCCCAGCGCGCCCGCGCATGCGCAGTGGTGTGGGGGGGGTCGGCCATCGCCCCCGCGCATGCGCAGTGGGGGTGGGGGGCTGGCCGGCGCCCCCGCGCATGCGCAGTGGGAGGGGGGGTAGGGCCAGCGCGCCCGCGCTTGCGCAGTGGGGTGGGGGGGGCCCAGCCTGGGGGTGCCTTTTGTTCTGGTCCTCCGTGGGGCTGCCTTGAGAGCGGAATCAAGGTTGGAAAAGACCTCGGAGATCACTGAGTGCCACCAGCAGCAGCACGGCCAGCGCTGACCACGTCCGCCCATGCCACAGCCACAGGTGTTGGAGCACTCCCAGGGGTGGGCACTCCAAACCTCCCTGGGCAGCTGTGCCAAGGCCTGAGCGCCCTTTCCATGGAGGAATTTCCCCAATATCCACCCTGAGCCTCCCCTGGCCCAGCCTGAGGCCGTTCCCTCTCCTCCTGTCCCTGTTCCCTGGGAGCAGAACCCGACCCCCCCGGCTGCCCCCTCCTGTCAGGGACTTGTGCAGAGCCACAAGGTCCCGCCTGAGCCTCCTTTGCTCCGGGCTGTGCCCCTTTCCCAGCTCTCTCAGGAACTCTCCAGCCCCTTGCCAGCTCCGTTCCCTTGCCTGGACTCGCTCCAGCCCCTCCGTGTCCCTCTTGTCCCAGAGGTGCTGCCAGCACTGCAGGTGCCCCAGCAGTGCCAGCACAGGGACGGGCCCAGCGCACCCGCGCATGCGCAGTGGGGGGGGGGGGGGGGGGGGGGGGCCCAGCGCGCCCGCGCATGCGCAGTGGTGTGGGGGGGGGGGTCGGCCATCGCCCCCGCGCATGCGCAGTGGGGTGGGGGGCCGGCCGGCTCTCCCGCGCATGCGCAGTGGGGTGGGTGTAGGGCCAGCGCCCCCGCGCATGCGCAGTGGGGTGGGGGCCGGCCAGCGCACCCGCGCATGCGCAGTGGGGGGTGGGGGGGTCGGCCATCGCCCCCGCGCATGCGCAGTGGGGTGGGGGGCCGGCCGGCGCGCCCGCGCATGCGCAGTGGGGGTGGGGGGCCGCCCAGCTCTCCCGCGCATGCGCAGCGGGGTGGGGGGCCGGCCAGCGCCCCCGCGCATGCGCAGTGGGGTGGGGGTAGGGCCAGCGCCCCCGCGCATGCGCAGTGGGGTGGGGGTAGGGCCAGCGCGCCCGCGCATGCGCAGTGGGGTGGGGGGGGCCCAGCCTGGGGGTGCCTTTTGTTCTGGTCCTCCGTGGGGCTGCCTTGAGAGCGGAATCAAGGTTGGAAAAGACCTCGGAGATCACTGAGTGCCACCAGCAGCAGCACGGCCAGCGCTGACCACGTCCGCCCATGCCACAGCCACAGGTGTTGGAGCACTCCCAGGGGTGGGCACTCCAAACCTCCCTGGGCAGCTGTGCCAAGGCCTGAGCGCCCTTTCCATGGAGGAATTTCCCCAATATCCACCCTGAGCCTCCCCTGGCCCAGCCTGAGGCCGTTCCCTCTCCTCCTGTCCCTGTTCCCTGGGAGCAGAACCCGACCCCCCCGGCTGCCCCCTCCTGTCAGGGACTTGTGCAGAGCCACAAGGTCCCGCCTGAGCCTCCTTTGCTCCGGGCTGTGCCCCTTTCCCAGCTCTCTCAGGAACTCTCCAGCCCCTTGCCAGCTCCGTTCCCTTGCCTGGACTCGCTCCAGCCCCTCCGTGTCCCTCTTGTCCCAGAGGTGCTGCCAGCACTGCAGGTGCCCCAGCAGTGCCAGCACAGGGACGGGCCCAGCGCACCCGCGCATGCGCAGTGGGGAGGGGGGGGGGGGGGCCCAGCGCGCCCGCGCATGCGCAGTGGTGTAGGGGGGTGCCCAGCGCGCCCGCGCATGCGCAGAGGGGGTGGGGGGGGCCGTCCAGCTATCCCGCGCATGCGCAGTGGGGGGTGGGGGTAGGGCCAGCGCGCCCGCGCATGCGCAGTGGTGTGGGAGGGGTCGGCCATCGCACCCGCGCATGCGCAGTGGGGGTGGGGGGCCGCCCAGCTCTCCCGCGCATGCGCAGAGGGGTGGGGGGCCGGCCAGCGCCCCCGCGCATGCGCAGTGGGGTGGGGGGCCGGCCAGCGCGCGCGCGCATGCGCAGTGGGAGGGGGGGGTAGGGCCAGCGCGCCCGCGCATGCGCAGTGGGGTGGGGGTAGGGCCAGCGCACCCGCGCATGCGCAGTGGGGGGTGGGGGGGCCCCAGAGCGCCCGCGCATGCGCAGTGGTGTGGGGGGGGTCGGCCATCGCCCCCGCGCATGCGCAGTGGGGGTGGGGGGGCCGGCCGGCGCGCCCGCGCATGCGCAGTGGGGGTGGGGGGCCGCCCAGCTCTCCCGCGCATGCGCAGTGGGGTGGGGGGCCGGCCAGCGCCCCCGCGCATGCGCAGTGGGGTGGGGGGCCGGCCAGCGCGCCCGCGCATGCGCAGTGGGAGGGGGGGTAGGGCCAGCGCGCCCGCGCATGCGCAGTGGGGGGTGGGGGGGGCCCAGCGCGCCCGCGCATGCGCAGTGGGGTGGGGGGGGGGGGGTCGGCCATCGCCCCCGCGCATGCGCAGTGGGGTGGGGGGCCGGCCGGCGCGCCCGCGCATGCGCAGTGGGGGTGGGGGGGCCGTCCAGCTCTCCCGCGCATGCGCAGTGGGGTGGGGGCAGGGCCAGCGCCCCCGCGCATGCGCAGTGGGGTGGGGCGCCGGCCAGCGCGCCCGCGCATGCGCAGTGGGAGGGGGGGTAGGGCAGGCGCACCCGCGCATGCGCAGTGGTGTGGGGGGGGTCGGCCATCGCCCCCGCGCATGCGCAGTGGGGGTGGGGGGGCCGGCCGGCGCGCCCGCGCATGCGCAGTGGGGTGGGGGGCCGGCCAGCTCCCCCGCGCATGCGCAGTGGGGTGGGGGGCCGGCCAGCGCGCCCGCGCATGCGCAGTGGTTGGGGGGGTAGGGCCAGCGCGCCCGCGCATGCGCAGTGGGGTGGGGGGCCGGCCAGCGCGCCCGCGCATGCGCAGTGGGAGGGGGGGTAGGGCCAGCGCGCCCGCGCATGCGCAGTGGGGTGGGAGTAGCCCAGCCTGGGGGTGCCTTTTGTTCTGGTCCTCCGTGGGGCTGCCTTGAGAGCGGAATCAAGGTTGGAAAAGACCTCGGAGATCACTGAGTGCCACCAGCAGCAGCACGGCCAGCGCTGACCACGTCCGCCCATGCCACAGCCACAGGTGTTGGAGCACTCCCAGGGGTGGGCACTCCAAACCTCCCTGGGCAGCTGTGCCAAGGCCTGAGCGCCCTTTCCATGGAGGAATTTCCCCAATATCCACCCTGAGCCTCCCCTGGCCCAGCCTGAGGCCGTTCCCTCTCCTCCTGTCCCTGTTCCCTGGGAGCAGAACCCGACCCCCCCGGCTGCCCCCTCCTGTCAGGGACTTGTGCAGAGCCACAAGGTCCCGCCTGAGCCTCCTTTGCTCCGGGCTGTGCCCCTTTCCCAGCTCTCTCAGGAACTCTCCAGCCCCTTGCCAGCTCCGTTCCGTTGCCTGGACTCGCTCCAGCCCCTCCGTGTCCCTCTTGTCCCAGAGGTGCTGCCAGCACTGCAGGTGCCCCAGCAGTGCCAGCACAGGGACGGGCCCAGCGCACCCGCGCATGCGCAGTGGGGTGGGGGGGGGGCCCAGCGCGCCCGCGCATGCGCAGTGGTGTGGGGGGGGGGTCGGCCAGCGCGCCCGCGCATGCGCAGAGGGGGTGGGGGGGGGCGTCCAGCTCTCCCGCGCATGCGCAGTGGGGTGGGGGTAGGGCCAGCGCACCCGCGCATGCGCAGTGGGGGGTGGGGGGGGCCCAGCGCGCCCGCGCATGCGCAGTGGGGGTGGGGGGGCCGTCCAGCTCTCCCGCGCATGCGCAGTGGGGTGGGGGTAGGGCCAGCGCACCCGCGCATGCGCAGTGGGGGGTGGGGGGGGCCCAGCGCGCCCGCGCATGCGCAGTGGTGTGGGGGGGGGGTCGGCCATCGCCCCCGCGCATGCGCAGTGGGGTGGGGGGCCGGCCGGCGCCCCCGCGCATGCGCAGTGGGGGTGGGGGGGGCCGTCCAGCTCTCCCGCGCATGCGCAGTGGGGTGGGGGCAGGGCCAGCGCCCCCGCGCATGCGCAGTGGGGTGGGGCGCCGGCCAGCGCGCCCGCGCATGCGCAGTGGGAGGGGGGGTAGGGCAGGCGCACCCGCGCATGCGCAGTGGGGGGTGGGGGGGGCCCAGCGCGCCCGCGCATGCGCAGTGGTGTGGGGGGGGGGTCGGCCATCGCCCCCGCGCATGCGCAGTGGGGGTGGGGGGCCGGCCGGCGCGCCCGCGCATGCGCAGTGGGAGGGGGGGTAGGGCCAGCGCGCCCGCGCATGCGCAGTGGGGTGGGGGGGGCCCAGCCTGGGGGTGCCTTTTGTTCTGGTCCTCCGTGGGGCTGCCTTGAGAGCGGAATCAAGGTTGGAAAAGACCTCGGAGATCACTGAGTGCCACCAGCAGCAGCACGGCCAGCGCTGACCACGTCCGTCCATGCCACAGCCACAGGTGTTGGAGCACTCCCAGGGGTGGGCACTCCAAACCTCCCTGGGCAGCTGTGCCAAGGCCTGAGCGCCCTTTCCATGGAGGAATTTCCCCAATATCCACCCTGAGCCTCCCCTGGCCCAGCCTGAGGCCGTTCCCTCTCCTCCTGTCCCTGTTCCCTGGGAGCAGAACCCGACCCCCCCGGCTGCCCCCTCCTGTCAGGGACTTGTGCAGAGCCACAAGGTCCCGCCTGAGCCTCCTTTGCTCCGGGCTGTGCCCCTTTCCCAGCTCTCTCAGGAACTCTCCAGCCCCTTGCCAGCTCCGTTCCGTTGCCTGGACTCGCTCCAGCCCCTCCGTGTCCCTCTTGTCCCAGAGGTGCTGCCAGCACTGCAGGTGCCCCAGCAGTGCCAGCAAAGGGACGGGCCCAGCGCACCCGCGCATGCGCAGTGGGGAGGGGGGGGGGGGGGCCCAGCGCGCCCGCGCATGCGCAGTGGTGTGGGGGGGGTCGGCCATAGCCCCCGCGCATGCGCAATGGGGGTGGGGGGGGCCGTCCAGCTCTCCCGCGCATGCGCAGTGGGGTGGGGGTAGGGCCAGCGCACCCGCGCATGCGCAGTGGGGGGTGGGGGGGGCCCAGCGCGCCCGCGCATGCGCAGTGGGGTGGGGGGGGGTCGGCCATCGCCCCCGCGCATGCGCAGTGGGGTGGGGGGCCGGCCGGCGCGCCCGCGCATGCGCAGTGTGGGTGGGGGGGGCCGTCCAGCTCTCCCGCGCATGCGCAGTGGGGTGGGGGCAGGGCCAGCGCCCCCGCGCATGCGCAGTGGGGTGGGGCGCCGGCCAGCGCGCCCGCGCATGCGCAGTGGGAGGGGGGGTAGGGCAGGCGCACCCGCGCATGCGCAGTGGGGGGTGGGGGGGGCCCAGCGCGCCCGCGCATGCGCAGTGGTGTGGGGGGGGTCGGCCATCGCCCCCGCGCATGCGCAGTGGGGGTGGGGGGCTGGCCGGCGCCCCCGCGCATGCGCAGTGGGAGGGGGGGTAGGGCCAGCGCGCCCGCGCTTGCGCAGTGGGGTGGGGGGGGCCCAGCCTGGGGGTGCCTTTTGTTCTGGTCCTCCGTGGGGCTGCCTTGAGAGCGGAATCAAGGTTGGAAAAGACCTCGGAGATCACTGAGTGCCACCAGCAGCAGCACGGCCAGCGCTGACCACGTCCGCCCATGCCACAGCCACAGGTGTTGGAGCACTCCCAGGGGTGGGCACTCCAAACCTCCCTGGGCAGCTGTGCCAAGGCCTGAGCGCCCTTTCCATGGAGGAATTTCCCCAATATCCACCCTGAGCCTCCCCTGGCCCAGCCTGAGGCCGTTCCCTCTCCTCCTGTCCCTGTTCCCTGGGAGCAGAACCCGACCCCCCCGGCTGCCCCCTCCTGTCAGGGACTTGTGCAGAGCCACAAGGTCCCGCCTGAGCCTCCTTTGCTCCGGGCTGTGCCCCTTTCCCAGCTCTCTCAGGAACTCTCCAGCCCCTTGCCAGCTCCGTTCCCTTGCCTGGACTCGCTCCAGCCCCTCCGTGTCCCTCTTGTCCCAGAGGTGCTGCCAGCACTGCAGGTGCCCCAGCAGTGCCAGCACAGGGACGGGCCCAGCGCACCCGCGCATGCGCAGTGGGGGGGGGGGGGGGGGGGGGGGCCCAGCGCGCCCGCGCATGCGCAGTGGTGTGGGGGGGGGGGTCGGCCATCGCCCCCGCGCATGCGCAGTGGGGTGGGGGGCCGGCCGGCTCTCCCGCGCATGCGCAGTGGGGTGGGTGTAGGGCCAGCGCCCCCGCGCATGCGCAGTGGGGTGGGGGCCGGCCAGCGCACCCGCGCATGCGCAGTGGGGGGTGGGGGGGTCGGCCATCGCCCCCGCGCATGCGCAGTGGGGTGGGGGGCCGGCCGGCGCGCCCGCGCATGCGCAGTGGGGGTGGGGGGCCGCCCAGCTCTCCCGCGCATGCGCAGCGGGGTGGGGGGCCGGCCAGCGCCCCCGCGCATGCGCAGTGGGGTGGGGGTAGGGCCAGCGCCCCCGCGCATGCGCAGTGGGGTGGGGGTAGGGCCAGCGCGCCCGCGCATGCGCAGTGGGGTGGGGGGGGCCCAGCCTGGGGGTGCCTTTTGTTCTGGTCCTCCGTGGGGCTGCCTTGAGAGCGGAATCAAGGTTGGAAAAGACCTCGGAGATCACTGAGTGCCACCAGCAGCAGCACGGCCAGCGCTGACCACGTCCGCCCATGCCACAGCCACAGGTGTTGGAGCACTCCCAGGGGTGGGCACTCCAAACCTCCCTGGGCAGCTGTGCCAAGGCCTGAGCGCCCTTTCCATGGAGGAATTTCCCCAATATCCACCCTGAGCCTCCCCTGGCCCAGCCTGAGGCCGTTCCCTCTCCTCCTGTCCCTGTTCCCTGGGAGCAGAACCCGACCCCCCCGGCTGCCCCCTCCTGTCAGGGACTTGTGCAGAGCCACAAGGTCCCGCCTGAGCCTCCTTTGCTCCGGGCTGTGCCCCTTTCCCAGCTCTCTCAGGAACTCTCCAGCCCCTTGCCAGCTCCGTTCCCTTGCCTGGACTCGCTCCAGCCCCTCCGTGTCCCTCTTGTCCCAGAGGTGCTGCCAGCACTGCAGGTGCCCCAGCAGTGCCAGCACAGGGACGGGCCCAGCGCACCCGCGCATGCGCAGTGGGGAGGGGGGGGGGGGGGGCCCAGCGCGCCCGCGCATGCGCAGTGGTGTAGGGGGGTGCCCAGCGCGCCCGCGCATGCGCAGAGGGGGTGGGGGGGGCCGTCCAGCTATCCCGCGCATGCGCAGTGGGGGGTGGGGGTAGGGCCAGCGCGCCCGCGCATGCGCAGTGGTGTGGGAGGGGTCGGCCATCGCACCCGCGCATGCGCAGTGGGGGTGGGGGGCCGCCCAGCTCTCCCGCGCATGCGCAGAGGGGTGGGGGGCCGGCCAGCGCCCCCGCGCATGCGCAGTGGGGTGGGGGGCCGGCCAGCGCGCGCGCGCATGCGCAGTGGGAGGGGGGGGTAGGGCCAGCGCGCCCGCGCATGCGCAGTGGGGTGGGGGTAGGGCCAGCGCACCCGCGCATGCGCAGTGGGGGGTGGGGGGGCCCCAGAGCGCCCGCGCATGCGCAGTGGTGTGGGGGGGGTCGGCCATCGCCCCCGCGCATGCGCAGTGGGGGTGGGGGGGCCGGCCGGCGCGCCCGCGCATGCGCAGTGGGGGTGGGGGGCCGCCCAGCTCTCCCGCGCATGCGCAGTGGGGTGGGGGGCCGGCCAGCGCCCCCGCGCATGCGCAGTGGGGTGGGGGGCCGGCCAGCGCGCCCGCGCATGCGCAGTGGGAGGGGGGGTAGGGCCAGCGCGCCCGCGCATGCGCAGTGGGGTGGGGGGGGCCCAGCCTGGGGGTGCCTTTTGTTCTGGTCCTCCGTGGGGCTGCCTTGAGAGCGGAATCAAGGTTGGAAAAGACCTCGGAGATCACTGAGTGCCACCAGCAGCAGCACGGCCAGCGCTGACCACGTCCTCCCATGCCACAGCCACAGGTGTTGGAGCACTCCCAGGGGTGGGCACTCCAAACCTCCCTGGGCAGCTGTGCCAAGGCCTGAGCGCCCTTTCCATGGAGGAATTTCCCCAATATCCACCCTGAGCCTCCCCTGGCCCAGCCTGAGGCCGTTCCCTCTCCTCCTGTCCCTGTTCCCTGGGAGCAGAACCCGACCCCCCCGGCTGCCCCCTCCTGTCAGGGACTTGTGCAGAGCCACAAGGTCCCGCCTGAGCCTCCTTTGCTCCGGGCTGTGCCCCTTTCCCAGCTCTCTCAGGAACTCTCCAGCCCCTTGCCAGCTCCGTTCCGTTGCCTGGACTCGCTCCAGCCCCTCCGTGTCCCTCTTGTCCCAGAGGTGCTGCCAGCACTGCAGGTGCCCCAGCAGTGCCAGCACAGGGACGGGCCCAGTGCACCCGCGCATGCGCAGTGGGGAGGGGGGGGGGGGCCCAGCGCGCCCGCGCATGCGCAGTGGTGTGGGGGGGGGGTCGGCCATCGCCCCCGCGCATGCGCAGTGGGGTGGGGGGCCGGCCGGCGCGCCCGCGCATGCGCAGTGGGGGTGGGGGGGCCGTCCAGCTCTCCCGCGCATGCGCAGTGGGGTGGGTGTCGGGCCAGCGCCCCCGCGCATGCGCAGTGGGGTGGGGGCCGGCCAGCGCACCCGCGCATGCGCAGTGGGGTGGGGGCCGGCCAGCGCACCCGCGCATGCGCAGTGGTGTGGGGGGGGTCGGCCATCGCCCCCGCGCATGCGCAGTGGGGTGGGGGGCCGGCCGGCGCGCCCGCGCATGCGCAGTGGGGGTGGGGGGGCCGTCCAGCTCTCCCGCGCATGCGCAGTGGGGTGGGGGTACGGCCAGCGCCCCCGCGCATGCGCAGTGGGGTGGGTGTCGGGCCAGCGCCCCCGCGCATGCGCAGTGGGGTGGGGGGGGCCCAGCCTGGGGGTGCCTTTTGTTCTGGTCCTCCGTGGGGCTGCCTTGAGAGCGGAATCAAGGTTGGAAAAGACCTCGGAGATCACTGAGTGCCACCAGCACCAGCACGGCCAGCGCTGACCACGTCCGTCCATGCCACAGCCACAGGTGTTGGAGCACTCCCAGGGGTGGGCACTCCAAACCTCCCTGGGCAGCTGTGCCAAGGCCTGAGCGCCCTTTCCATGGAGGAATTTCCCCAATATCCACCCTGAGCCTCCCCTGGCCCAGCCTGAGGCCGTTCCCTCTCCTCCTGTCCCTGTTCCCTGGGAGCAGAACCCGACCCCCCCGGCTGCCCCCTCCTGTCAGGGACTTGTGCAGAGCCACAAGGTCCCGCCTGAGCCTCCTTTGCTCCGGGCTGTGCCCCTTTCCCAGCTCTCTCAGGAACTCTCCAGCCCCTTGCCAGCTCCGTTCCGTTGCCTGGACTCGCTCCAGCCCCTCCGTGTCCCTCTTGTCCCAGAGGTGCTGCCAGCACTGCAGGTGCCCCAGCAGTGCCAGCACAGGGACGGGCCCAGCGCACCCGCGCATGCGCAGTGGGGAGGGGGGGGGGGGGGGGGGCCCAGCGCGCCCGCGCATGCGCAGTGGTGTGGGGGGGGGCCCAGCGCGCCCGCGCATGCGCAGTGGGGGTGGGGGGGGGCCGTCCAGCTCTCCCGCGCATGCGCAGTGGGGTGGGGGTAGGGCCAGCGCACCCGCGCATGCGCAGTGGGGGGTGGGGGGGCCCCAGCGCGCCCGCGCATGCGCAGTGGTGTGGGGGGGGTCGGCCAGCGCCCCCGCGCATGCGCAGTGGGGTGGGGGGCCGGCCGGCGCGCCCGCGCATGCGCAGTGGGGGTGGGGGGCCGCCCAGCTCTCCCGCGCATGCGCAGCGGGGTGGGGGGCCGGCCAGCGCCCCCGCGCATGCGCAGTGGGGTGGGGGGCCGGCCAGCGCGCCCGCGCATGCGCAGTGGGAGGGGGGGGTAGGGCCAGCGCGCCCGCGCATGCGCAGTGGGGTGGGGGGGGCCCAGCCTGGGGGTGCCTTTTGTTCTGGTCCTCCGTGGAGCTGCCTTGAGAGCGGAATCAAGGTTGGAAAAGACCTCGGAGATCACTGAGTGCCACCAGCAGCAGCACGGCCAGCGCTGACCACGTCCGTCCATGCCACAGCCACAGGTGTTGGAGCACTCCCAGGGGTGGGCACTCCAAACCTCCCTGGGCAGCTGTGCCAAGGCCTGAGCGCCCTTTCCATGGAGGAATTTCCCCAATATCCACCCTGAGCCTCCCCTGGCCCAGCCTGAGGCCGTTCCCTCTCCTCCTGTCCCTGTTCCCTGGGAGCAGAACCCGACCCCCCCGGCTGCCCCCTCCTGTCAGGGACTTGTGCAGAGCCACAAGGTCCCGCCTGAGCCTCCTTTGCTCCGGGCTGTGCCCCTTTCCCAGCTCTCTCAGGAACTCTCCAGCCCCTTGCCAGCTCCGTTCCCTTGCCTGGACTCGCTCCAGCCCCTCCGTGTCCCTCTTGTCCCAGAGGTGCTGCCAGCACTGCAGGTGCCCCAGCAGTGCCAGCACAGGGACGGGCCCAGCGCACCCGCGCATGCGCAGTGGGGAGGGGGGGTGCCCAGCGCGCCCGCGCATGCGCAGTGGGGGGGTAGGGTAGGGCCAGCGCGCACGCGCATTCGCAGTGGGGTGGGGGGCCGTCCAGCGCCCCCGCGCATGCGCAGTGGTTTGTGGAGCCGGCCGGCGCTCCCGCGGATGCGCAGTGGGGGTGGGGGGGCCGTCCAGCTCTCCCGCGCATGCGCAGTGGGGAGGGGGGCCGGCCGACGTGCCCGCGCATGCGCACTGGGGTGGGGGGCCGGCCAGCGCCCCCGCGCATGCGCAGTGGGGGGGGGTGGGGGGGGGGTAGGGCCATCGCGCCAAGCGCATGCGCAGTGGGTGGTGGGGTAGGGCCAGCGCGCCCGCGCATGCGCAGTGGGGTGGGTGGCCGGCCAGCGCGCCCGCGCATGCGCAGTGGGGGGTGGGTGGGCCGTCCAGCTCTCCCGCGCATGCGCAGTGGGGTGGGGGGGGGCCGGCCAGCGCGCCCGCGCATGCGCAGTGGGGAGGGGGGCCGGCCGACGTGCCCGCGCATGCGCAGTGGGGGGGGGCGGGCCCAGCCTGGGGGTGCCTTTTTTGCTGCTCCTCCGTGGGGCTGGCTTGAGAGCGGAATCAAGGTTGGAAAAGACCTCGGAGATCACTGAGTGCCACCAGCACCAGCACGGCCAGCGCTGACCACGTCCGCCCATGCCACAGCCACAGGTGTTGGAGCACTCCCAGGGGTGGGCACTCCAAACCTCCCTGGGCAGCTGTGCCAAGGCCAGAGCGCCCTTTCCATGGAAGAATTTCCCCAATATCCACCCTGAGCCTCCCCTGGCCCAGCCTGAGGCCGTTCCCTCTCCTCCTGTCCCTGTTCCCTGGGAGCAGAGCCCGACCCCCCCGGCTGCCCCCTCCTGTCAGGGACTTGTGCAGAGCCACAAGGTCCCGCCTGAGCCTCCTTTGCTCCGGGCTGTGCCCCTTTCCCAGCTCTCTCAGGAACTCTCCAGCCCCTTGCCAGCTCCGTTCCCTTGCCTGGACTCGCTCCAGCCCCTCCGTGTCCCTCTTGTCCCAGAGGTGCTGCCAGCACTGCAGGTGCCCCAGCAGTGCCAGCACAGGGACGGGCCCGTATGTGGGGGCGGTGGGTACCCGGATGTGTGGGGGGGAGGGGGGGAAGTACCCGGATGTGGGGGGTTGGGGAAGGACCCGGATGTGGGGGGGGGAGGGCTCCGGATGTGGGGCGGGGTTGTTAGGGGCTGGGGTTAGGGTTAGGGTTAAGGGCTTAGGGTTTAGTGTTACGCCTAGGGTTAGGGTTGAGGAAACCACAAAGCCAGGAGCTCCAGGGACAGTGATCATGCGAAAGGCAGGCCAAGTTAAGCACGGCACATCCAAAACCTTGCTCCCTCTTCTTCTTTCTGCAAGGGTTAGGGTTAGGGTTAGGGGCTCGGGTTAGGGTTAGGGTTAGGGTTAGGGGTTAGGGTTAGGGTTATGCCTGGGGTTAGGATTGAGAAAACCACAAAGCCAGGAGACCCAGGGACACTAACCATGCAAAAGACCTACCAAGGTGACAGCAGCATATCCAAAACTTTGCTCCCTCTTTGTCATTCTGCTCAGAACTCGCCACAGCCTAAGGCTAAGTTTCTGGCTTGAGCAAGGGTTAGGGTTTGGTTTAGGGTTAGGCTTAGGGTTAGGCTTACGCCTAGGGTTAGGGTTGAGGAAACCACAAAGCCTGGAGCTCCAGGCGCGCTCACCTTGTGAAAGGCATACCAAGGTGACCGCAGCACATCCAAAACCTTGCTCCCTCTTCTTCTTTCTGCAAGGGTTAGGGTTAGGGTTAGGGGCTCGGCACATCAAAACCTTGCTCCCTCTTCCTCTTTCTGCTCAGAACTTGCCACAACACTCTGCCGGATTTCTGGCTCAAGGTAGGGTTAGGGATAGGGTTACGCCTTGGGTTAGGGTTAAGGGTTAGGGGTTAGGGTTACGCCTAGGGTTAAGGTTGAGAAAACCACAAAGCCAGGAGCTCCAGGGATACTCACCATGCAAAAGGCAGGCCAAGTTAAGCACGGCACATCCAAAACCTTGCTCCCTCTTCTTCTTTCTGCAAGGGTTATGGTTAGGGTTAGGGGCTCGGGTTTGGGTTAGACTTAGGGGTTAGGTTTATGCCTAGGGTTAGGCTTCAGAAAACCACAAAGCCAGGAGCTCCAGGGATACTCACCATGCAAAAGGCAGGCCAAGTTAAGCACGGCACATCCAAAACCTTGCTCCCTCTTCTTCTTTCTGCAAGGGTTAGGGTTAGGGGCTCGTGTTAGGGTTAGGGGTTAGGGTTAGGGGTAGGGTTAGGGTTAGGGTTTTGACTAGGGTTAGGATTGAGAAAACCACAAAGCCAGGGGACCCAGGCACACTAAGCATGCAAAAGGCAGGCCAAGTTGAGCGTAGCACATCCAAATCCCCTCTCCCTCTTCGTCATTCTGCTCGGAACTCCCCACAGCCCAATGCCCGATTACTGCCTCAGTCTAGGGTTAGGGTTATGCCTAGGGTTAGGGTTATGCCTAGGGTTAGGGTTATGCCTAGGGTTAGGGTTCAGAAAACCACAAAGCCAGGAGCTCCAGGGATACTCACCATGCAAAAGGCAGGCCAAGTTAAGCACGGCACATCCAAATCCTTGCTCCCTCTTCGTCATTCTGCTCGGAACTCACCACAGCCCAATGCCCGATTTCTGCCTCAGTCTAGGGTTAGGCTTAGGGCTAGGGTTAGGGTTGTGCCTAGGGTTAGGGTTCACAAAACCACAAAGCCAGGAGCTCCAGGGACACTGATCATGCGAAAGGCAGGCCAAGTTAAGCACGGCACATCCAAAACCTTGCTCCCTCTTCTTCTTTCTGCAAGGGTTAGGGTTAGGGGCTCGGGTTAGGGTTAGGGGTTAGGGTTACGGGTAGGGTTAGGGTTAGGGTTTTGACTAGGGTTAGGATTGAGAAAACCACAAAGCCAGGGGACCCAGGCACACTAAGCATGCAAAAGGCAGGCCAAGTTGAGCGTAGCACATCCAAATCCCCTCTCCCTCTTCGTCATTCTGCTCGGAACTCCCCACAGCCCAATGCCCGATATCTGCCTCAGTCTAGGGTTAGGCTTAGGGCTAGGGTTAGGCTTAGGGCTAGGGTTAGGGTTATGCCTAGGGTTAGGGTTATGCCTAGGGTTAGGGTTCAGAAAACCACAAAGCCAGGAGCTCCAGGGATACTCACCATGCAAAAGGCAGGCCAAGTTGAGCGTAGCACATCCAAATCCTTGCTCCCTCTTTGTCATTCTGCTCGGAACTCACCACAGCCCAATGCCCGATTACTGGCTCAGTCTAGGGTTAGGCTTAGGGCTAGGGTTAGGGTTATGCCTAGGGTTAGGGTTCAGAAAACCACAAAGCCAGGAGCTCCAGGGATACTCCCCATGCAAAAGGCAGGCCAAGTTGAGCGTAGCACATCCAAAACCTTGCTCCCTCTTTGTCATTCTGCTCGGAACTTCCCACAGCCCAATGCCCGATTACTGCCTCAGTCTAGGGTTAGGTTTAGGGCTAGGGTTAGGGTTATGCCTAGGGTTAGGGTTATGCCTAGGGTTAGGGTTCACAAAACCACAAAGCCAGGAGCTCCAGGGATACCATGCAAAAGGCAGGCCAAGTTGAGCGTAGCACATCCAAATCCTTGCTCCCTCTTCTTCATTCTGCTCGGAACTCACCACAGCCCAATGCCCGATTACTGCCTCAGTCTAGGGTTAGGCTTAGGGCTAGGGTTAGGGTTATGCCTAGGGTTAGGGTTCACAAAACCACAAAGCCAGGAGCTCCAGGGATACTCACCATGCAAAAGGCAGGCCAAGTGGAGCGTAGCACATCCAAATCCTTGCTCCCTCTTTGTCATTCTGCTCGGAACTCCCCACAGCCCAATGCCCGATTTCTGCCTCAGTCTACGGTTAAGCTTAGGGCTAGGGTTAGGGTTATGCCTAGGGTTAGGGTTCAGAAAACCACAAAGCCAGGAGCTCCAGGGATACTCACCATGCAAAAGGCAGGCCAAGTTGAGCGTAGCACATCCAAATCCCCTCTCCCTCTTCGTCATTCTGCTCGGAACTCACCACAGCCCAATGCTCGATTTCTGCCTCAGTCTAGGGTTAGGCTTAGGGCTAGGATTAGGGTTATGCTTAGGGTTAGGGTTCACAAAACCACAAAGCCAGGAGCTCCAGGGATACTCACCATGCAAAAGGCAGGCCAAGTTGAGCGTAGCACATCCAAATCCTTGCTCCCTCTTCGTCATTCTGCTCGGAACTCACCACAGCCCAATGCCCGATTTCTGCCTCAGTCTAGGGTTAGGCTTAGGGCTAGGGTTAGGGTTATGCCTAGGGTTAGGGTTCACAAAACCACAAAGCCAGGAGCTCCAGGGATACTCACCATGCAAAAGGCAGGCCAAGTTGAGCCTAGCACATCCAAATCCTTGCTCCCTCTTTGTCATTCTGCTCGGAACTCCCCACAGCCCAATGCCCGATTTCTGCCTCAGTCTAGGGTTAGGCTTAGGGCTAGGGTTAGGGTTATGCCTAGGGTTAGGGTTCACAAAACCACAAAGCCAGGAGCTCCAGGGATACTCACCATGCAAAAGGCAGGCCAAGTTGAGCGTAGCACATCCAAATCCTTGCTCCCTCTTCGTCATTCTGCTCGGAACTCACCACAGCCCAATGCCCGATTACTGGCTCAGTCTAGGGTTAGGCTTAGGGCTAGGGTTAGGGTTCTGCCTCAGGTTAGGATTCAGAAAACCACAAAGCCAGGAGCTCCAGGGATACTCCCCATGCAAAAGGCAGGCCAAGTTGAGCCTAGCACATCCAAATCCTTGCTCCCTCTTTGTCATTCTGCTCGGAACTCCCCACAGCCCAATGCCCGATTTCTGCCTCAGTCTACGGTTAAGCTTAGGGGTAGGGTTAGGGTTATGCCTAGGGTTAGGGTTCAGAAAACCACAAAGCCAGGAGCTCCAGGGATACTCACCATGCAAAAGGCAGGCCAAGTTGAGTGTAGCACATCCAAATCGTTGCTCCCTCTTTGTCATTCTGCTCGGAACTCACCACGGCCCAATGCCCGATATCTGCCTCAGTCTAGGGTTAGGCTTAGGGCTAGGGTTAGGGTTCTGCCTAGGGTTAGGGTTCAGAAAACCACAAAGCCAGGAGCTCCAGGGATACTCCCCATGCAAAAGGCAGGCCAAGTTGAGCGTAGCACATCCAAATCCTTGCTCCCGCTTTGTCATTCTGCTCGGAACTCCCCACAGCCCAATGCCCGATTTCTGCCTCAGTCTAGGGTTAGGCTTAGGGCTAGGGTTAGGGTTATGCCTAGGGTTAGGGTTCAGAAAACCACAAAGCCAGGAGCTCCAGGGATACTCCCCATGCAAAAGGCAGGCCAAGTTGAGCGTAGCACATCCAAATCCCCTCTCCCTCTTTGTCATTCTCCTCGGAACTCCCCACAGCCCAATGCCCGATTTCTGCCTCAGTCTAGGGTTAGGCTTAGGGCTAGGGTTAGGGTTATGCCTAGGGTTAGGCTTCAGAAAACCACAAAGCCAGGAGCTCCAAGGATACTCCCCATGCAAAAGGCAGGCCAAGTTGAGCGTAGCACATCCAAATCCCCTCTCCCTCTTTGTCATTCTCCTCGGAACTCCCCACAGCCCAATGCCCGATTACTGCCTCAGTCTAGGGTTAGGCTTAGGGCTAGGGTTAGGGTTATGCCTAGGGTTAGGGTTCACAAAACCACAAAGCCAGGAGCTCCAGGGACACTGATCATGCGAAAGGCAGGCCAAGTTAAGCACGGCACATCCAAAACCTTGCTCCCTCTTCTTCTTTCTGCAAGGGTTAGGGTTAGGGGCTCGGGTTAGGGTTAGGGGTTAGGGTTAGGGGTAGGGTTAGGGTTAGGGTTTTGACTAGGGTTAGGATTGAGAAAACCACAAAGCCAGGGGACCCAGGCACACTAAGCATGCAAAAGGCAGGCCAAGTTGAGCGTAGCACATCCAAATCCTTGCTCCCTCTTCGTCATTCTGCTCGGAACTCACCACAGCCCAATGCCCGATTACTGCCTCAGTCTAGGGTTAGGCTTAGGGCTAGGGTTAGGGTTATGCCTAGGGTTAGGGTTCACAAAACCACAAAGCCAGGAGCTCCAGGGATACTCCCCATGCAAAAGGCAGGCCAAGTTGAGCGTAGCACATCCAAATCCTTGCTCCCTCTTTGTCATTCTGCTCGGAACTCACCACAGCCCAATGCCCGATTACTGCCTCAGTCTACGGTTAGGCTTAGGGCTAGGGTTAGGGTTATGCCTAGGGTTAGGGTTCACAAAACCACAAAGCCAGGAGCTCCAGGGATACTCCCCATGCAAAAGGCAGGCCAAGTTGAGAGTAGCACATCCAAATCCCCTCTCCCTCTTTGTCATTCTGCTCGGAACTCCCCACAGCCCAATGCCCGATTTCTGCCTCAGTCTAGGGTTAGGCTTAGGGCTAGGGTTAGGGTTATGCCTAGGGTTAGGCTTCACAAAACCACAAAGCCAGGAGCTCCAGGGATACTCCCCATGCAAAAGGCAGGCCAAGTTGAGCGTAGCACATCCAAATCCTTGCTCCCTCTTCGTCATTCTGCTCGGAACTCACCACAGCCCAATGCCCGATTACTGCCTCAGTCTAGGGTTAGGCTTAGGGCTAGGGTTAGGGTTATGCCTAGGGTTAGGGTTCACAAAACCACAAAGCCAGGAGCTCCAGGGATACTCACCATGCAAAAGGCAGGCCAAGTTGAGCGTAGCACATCCAAATCCTTGCTCCCTCTTCGTCATTCTGCTCGGAACTCACCACAGCCCAATGCCCGATTACTGGCTCAGTCTAGGATTAGGCTTAGGGCTAGGGTTAGGGTTATGCCTAGGGTTAGGATTCACAAAACCACAAAGCCAGGAGCTCCAGGGATACGCAGCCTGCAAAAGGCAGGCCAAGTTGAGCGTAGCACATCCAAATCCTTGCTCCCTCTTCGTCATTCTGCTCGGAACTCACCACAGCCCAATGCCCGATTTCTGCCTCAGTCTAGGGTTAGGCTTAGGGCTAGGGTTAGGGTTATGCCTAGGGTTAGGCTTCACAAAACCACAAAGCCAGGAGCTCCAGGGACACTGATCATGCGAAAGGCAGGCCAAGTTAAGCACGGCACATCCAAAACCTTGCTCCCTCTTCGTCATTCTGCAAGGGTTAGGGTTAGGGGCTCGTGTTAGGGTTAGGGGTTAGGGTTAGGGGTAGGGTTAGGGTTAGGGTTTTGACTAGGGTTAGGATTGAGAAAACCACAAAGCCAGGGGACCCAGGCACACTAAGCATGCAAAAGGCAGGCCAAGTTGAGCGTAGCACATCCAAATCCCCTCTCCCTCTTCGTCATTCTGCTCGGAACTCCCCACAGCCCAATGCCCGATTTCTGCCTCAGTCTAGGGTTAGGCTTAGGGCTAGGGTTCGGGTTATGCCTAGGGTTAGGCTTCACAAAACCACAAAGCCAGGAGCTCCAGGGATACTCCCCATGCAAAAGGCAGGCCAAGTTGAGCGTAGCACATCCAAATCCTTGCTCCCTCTTTGTCATTCTGCTCGGAACTCACCACAGCCCAATGCCCGATTTCTGCCTCAGTCTAGGGTTAGGCTTAGGGCTAGGGTTAGGGTTATGCCTAGGGTTAGGGTTCAGAAAACCACAAAGCCAGGAGCTCCAGGGATACTCCCCATGCAAAAGGCAGGCCAAGTTGAGCGTAGCACATCCAAATCCTTGCTCCCTCTTTGTCATTCTGCTCGGAACTCACCACAGCCCAATGCCCGATTACTGCCTCAGTCTAGGGTTAGGCTTAGGGCTAGGGTTAGGGTTCTGCCTAGGGTTAGGGTTCACAAAACCACAAAGCCAGGAGCTCCATGGATACTCACCATGCAAAAGGCAGGCCAAGTTGAGCATAGCACATCCAAATCCCCTCTCCCTCTTCGTCATTCTCCTCGGAACTCCCCACAGCCCAATGCCCGATTACTGGCTCAGTCTAGGGTTAGGCTTAGGGCTAGGGTTAGGCTTAGGGCTAGGGTTAGGGTTCACAAAACCACAAAGCCAGGAGCTCCAGGGACACTGATCATGTGAAAGGCAGGCCAAGTTAAGCACGGCACATCCAAAACCTTGCTCCCTCTTCTTCTTTCTGCAAGGGTTATGGTTAGGGTTAGGGGCTCGGGTTTGGGTTAGGCTTAGGGGTTAGGGTTATGCCTAGGTTTAGGATTGAGAAAACCACAAAGCCAAGAGACCCAGGGACACTGACCATACAAAAGGTAGGCCAACTTAAGCATGGCATATCAAAACCTTCCACCCTCTTCCTCTTTCTGCTCGGAACTCACCACAGACCGATGCCCGATTAGTGGCTCAATCTATCGTTAGAGTTAGGTTTAGGCGTTCTCCTAGGATTAGGGTTGAGAAAACCACAAAGCCAGGAGCTCCAGGGATACGCAGCATGCAAAAGGCATACCAAGGTGAGGAGGACACAGCCCAAACCTTGCTCCCTCTTTGTCTTTCTGCTCAGAACTTGCCACAACACTCTGCCGGATTTCTGGCTCAAGGTAGGGTTAGGGATAGGGTTAGGCCTTGGGTTAGGGTTAGAGTTAGGGGTTAGGGTTACGCCTAGGGTTAAGGTTGAGAAAACCACAAAGCCAGGAGCTCCAGGGATACTCACCATGCAAAAGGCAGGCCAAGTTAAGCACGGCACATCCAAAACCTTGCTCCCTCTTCTTCTTTCTGCAAGGGTTAGGGTTAGGGGCTCGTGTTAGGGTTAGGGGTTAGGGTTAGGGGTAGGGTTAGGGTTAGGGTTTTGACTAGGGTTAGGATTGAGAAAACCACAAAGCCAGGGGACCCAGGCACACTAAGCATGCAAAAGGCAGGCCAAGTTGAGCGTAGCACATCCAAATCCCCTCTCCCTCTTCGTCATTCTGCTCGGAACTCACCACAGCCCAATGCCCAATTTCTGCCTCAGTCTAGGGTTAGGCTTAGGGCTAGGGTTAGGGTTATGCCTAGGGTTAGGGTTATGCCTAGGGTTAGGGTTCACAAAACCACAAAGCCAGGAGCTCCAGGGATACACACCATGCAAAAGGCAGGCCAAGTTAAGCACGGCACATCCAAATCCTTGCTCCCTCTTCGTCATTCTGCTCAGAACTCACCACAGCCCTATGCCCGATTTCTGCCTCAGTCTAGGGTTAGGCTTAGGGCTAGGGTTAGGGTTATGCCTAGGGTTAGGGTTCACAAAACCACAAAGCCAGGAGCTCCAGGGACACTGATCATGCGAAAGGCAGGCCAAGTTAAGCACGGCACATCCAAAACCTTGCTCCCTCTTCTTCTTTCTGCAAGGGTTAGGGTTAGGGGCTCGGGTTAGGGTTAGGGGTTAGGGTTAGGGGTAGGGTTAGGGTTAGGGTTTTGACTAGGGTTAGGATTGAGAAAACCACAAAGCCAGGGGACCCAGGCACACTAAGCATGCAAAAGGCAGGCCAAGTTGAGCGTAGCACATCCAAATCCCCTCTCCCTCTTCGTCATTCTGCTCGGAACTCCCCACAGCCCAATGCCCGATTTCTGCCTCAGTCTAGGGTTAGGCTTAGGGCTAGGGTTAGGGTTATGCCTAGGGTTAGGGTTCACAAAACCACAAAGCCAGGAGATCCAGGGATACTCCCCATGCAAAAGGCAGGCCAAGTTGAGCGTAGCACATCCAAATCCTTGCTCCCTCTTTGTCATTCTGCTCGGAACTTCCCACAGCCCAATGCCCGATTTCTGCCTCAGTCTAGGGTTAGGTTTAGGGCTAGGGTTAGGGTTATGCCTAGGGTTAGGGTTCACAAAACCACAAAGCCAGGAGCTCCAGGGATACTCACCATGCAAAAGGCAGGCCAAGTTGAGCATAGCACATCCAAATCCCCTCTCCCTCTTCGTCATTCTGCTTGGAACTCACCACAGCCCAATGCCCGATTACTGCCTCAGTCTAGGGTTAGGCTTAGGGCTAGGGTTAGGGTTATGCCTAGGGTTAGGGTTATGCCTAGGGTTAGGGTTCACAAAACCACAAAGCCAGGAGATCCAGGGATACACACCATGCAAAAGGCAGGCCAAGTTGAGCGTAGCACATCCAAATCCCCTCTCCCTCTTCTTCATTCTGCTCGGAACTCACCACAGCCCAATGCCCGATTTCTGCCTCAGTCTAGGGTTAGGCTTAGGGCTAGGGTTAGGGTTATGCCTAGGGTTAGGGTTCACAAAACCACAAAGCCAGGAGCACCAGGGATACTCAACATGCAAAAGGCAGGCCAAGTTGAGCGTAGCACATCCAAATCATTGCTCCCTCTTTGTCATTCTGCTCCGAACTCACCACAGCCCAATGCCCGATATCTGCCTCAGTCTAGGGTTAGGCTTAGGGCTAGGGTTAGGGTTATGCCTAGGGTTAGGCTTCACAAAACCACAAAGCCAGGAGCTCCGGGGATACTCACCATGCAAAAGGCAGGCCAAGTTGAGCATAGCACATCCAAATCCCCTCTCCCTCTTCGTCATTCTCCTCGGAACTCCCCACAGCCCAATGCCCGATTTCTGCCTCAGTCTACGGTTAAGCTTAGGGCTAGGGTTAGGGTTATGCCTAGGGTTAGGGTTCAGAAAACCACAAAGCCAGGAGCTCCAGGGATACTCACCATGCAAAAGGCAGGCCAAGTTGAGCGTAGCACATCCAAATCCCCTCTCCCTCTTCGTCATTCTGCTCGGAACTCGCCACAGCCCAATGCCCGATTACTGCCTCAGTCTAGGGTTAGGCTTAGGGCTAGGGTTAGGGTTATGCCTAGGGTTAGGGTTCACAAAACCACAAAGCCAGGAGCTCCAGGGATACTCCCCATGCAAAAGGCAGGCCAAGTTGAGCGTAGCACATCCAAATCCTTGCTCCCTCTTCGTCATTCTGCTCGGAACTCCCCACACCCCAATGCCCGATTACTGCCTCAGTCTAGGGTTAGGCTTAGGGCTAGGGTTAGGGTTCTGCCTAGGGTTAGGGTTCACAAAACCACAAAGCCAGGAGCTCCAGGGACACTGATCATGCGAAAGGCAGGCCAAGTTAAGCACGGCACATCCAAAACCTTGCTCCCTCTTCTTCTTTCTGCAAGGGTTATGGTTAGGGTTAGGGGCTCGGGTTTGGGTTAGGCTTAGGGGTTAGGGTTATGCCTAGGCTTAGGATTGAGAAAACCACAAAGCCAGGAGACCCAGGGACACTGACCATACAAAAGGTAGGCCAACTTAAGCATGGCATATCAAAACCTTCCACCCTCTTCCTCTTTCTGCTCGGAACTCACCACAGACCGATGCCCGATTAGTGGCTCAATCTATCGTTAGAGTTAGGTTTAGGCGTTCTCCTAGGATTAGGGTTGAGAAAACCACAAAGCCAGGAGCTCCAGGGATACGCAGCATGCAAAAGGCATACCAAGGTGAGGAGGACACAGCCCAAACCTTGCTCCCTCTTTGTCTTTCTGCTCAGAACTTGCCACAACACTCTGCCGGATTTCTGGCTCAAGGTAGGGTTAGGGATAGGGTTAGGCCTTGGGTTAGGGTTAGGGTTAGGGGTTAGGGTTACGCCTAGGGTTAAGGTTGAGAAAACCACAAAGCCAGGAGCTCCAGGGATACTCACCATGCAAAAGGCAGGCCAAGTTAAGCACGGCACATCCAAAACCTTGCTCCCTCTTCTTCTTTCTGCAAGGGTTAGGGTTAGGGGCTCGTGTTAGGGTTAGGGGTTAGGGTTAGGGGTAGGGTTAGGGTTAGGGTTTTGACTAGGGTTAGGATTGAGAAAACCACAAAGCCAGGGGACCCAGGCACACTAAGCATGCAAAAGGCAGGCCAAGTTGAGCGTAGCACATCCAAATCCCCTCTCCCTCTTCGTCATTCTGCTCGGAACTCACCACAGCCCAATGCCCAATTTCTGCCTCAGTCTAGGGTTAGGCTTAGGGCTAGGGTTAGGGTTATGCCTAGGGTTAGGGTTATGCCTAGGGTTAGGGTTCAGAAAACCACAAAGCCAGGAGCTCCAGGGATACACACCATGCAAAAGGCAGGCCAAGTTAAGCACGGCACATCCAAATCCTTGCTCCCTCTTCGTCATTCTGCTCAGAACTCCCCACAGCCCTATGCCCGATTTCTGCCTCAGTCTAGGGTTAGGCTTAGGGCTAGGGTTAGGGTTATGCCTAGGGTTAGGGTTCACAAAACCACAAAGCCAGGAGCTCCAGGGACACTGATCATGCGAAAGGCAGGCCAAGTTAAGCACGGCACATCCAAAACCTTGCTCCCTCTTCTTCTTTCTGCAAGGGTTAGGGTTAGGGGCTCGGGTTAGGGTTAGGGGTTAGGGTTAGGGGTAGGGTTAGGGTTAGGGTTTTGACTAGGGTTAGGATTGAGAAAACCACAAAGCCAGGGGACCCAGGCACACTAAGCATGCAAAAGGCAGGCCAAGTTGAGCGTAGCACATCCAAATCCCCTCTCCCTCTTCGTCATTCTGCTCGGAACTCCCCACAGCCCAATGCCCGATTTCTGCCTCAGTCTAGGGTTAGGCTTAGGGCTAGGGTTAGGGTTATGCCTAGGGTTAGGGTTCACAAAACCACAAAGCCAGGAGATCCAGGGATACTCCCCATGCAAAAGGCAGGCCAAGTTGAGCGTAGCACATCCAAATCCTTGCTCCCTCTTTGTCATTCTGCTCGGAACTTCCCACAGCCCAATGCCCGATTTCTGCCTCAGTCTAGGGTTAGGTTTAGGGCTAGGGTTAGGGTTATGCCTAGGGTTAGGGTTCACAAAACCACAAAGCCAGGAGCTCCAGGGATACTCACCATGCAAAAGGCAGGCCAAGTTGAGCATAGCACATCCAAATCCCCTCTCCCTCTTCGTCATTCTGCTCGGAACTCACCACAGCCCAATGCCCGATTACTGCCTCAGTCTAGGGTTAGGCTTAGGGCTAGGGTTAGGGTTATGCCTAGGGTTAGGGTTATGCCTAGGGTTAGGGTTCACAAAACCACAAAGCCAGGAGATCCAGGGATACACACCATGCAAAAGGCAGGCCAAGTTGAGCGTAGCACATCCAAATCCCCTCTCCCTCTTCTTCATTCTGCTCGGAACTCACCACAGCCCAATGCCCGATTACTGCCTCAGTCTAGGGTTAGGCTTAGGGCTAGGGTTAGGGTTATGCCTAGGGTTAGGGTTCACAAAACCACAAAGCCAGGAGCTCCAGGGATACTCAACATGCAAAAGGCAGGCCAAGTTGAGCGTAGCACATCCAAATCATTGCTCCCTCTTTGTCATTCTGCTCCGAACTCACCACAGCCCAATGCCCGATATCTGCCTCAGTCTAGGGTTAGGCTTAGGGCTAGGGTTAGGGTTATGCCTAGGGTTAGGGTTCAGAAAACCACAAAGCCAGGAGCTCCAGGGATACTCACCATGCAAAAGGCAGGCCAAGTTAAGCACGGCACATCCAAAACCTTGCTCCCTCTTCTTCTTTCTGCAAGGGTTATGGTTAGGGTTAGGGGCTCGGGTTTGGGTTAGGCTTAGGGGTTAGGTTTATGCCTAGGGTTAGGCTTCAGAAAACCACAAAGCCAGGAGCTCCAGGGATACTCACCATGCAAAAGGCAGGCCAAGTTAAGCACGGCACATCCAAAACCTTGCTCCCTCTTCTTCTTTCTGCAAGGGTTAGGGTTAGGGGCTCGTGTTAGGGTTAGGGGTTAGGGTTAGGGGTAGGGTTAGGGTTAGGGTTTTGACTAGGGTTAGGATTGAGAAAACCACAAAGCCAGGGGACCCAGGCACACTAAGCATGCAAAAGGCAGGCCAAGTTGAGCGTAGCACATCCAAATCCCCTCTCCCTCTTCGTCATTCTGCTCGGAACTCCCCACAGCCCAATGCCCGATTACTGCCTCAGTCTAGGGTTAGGGTTATGCCTAGGGTTAGGGTTATGCCTAGGGTTAGGGTTATGCCTAGGGTTAGGGTTCAGAAAACCACAAAGCCAGGAGCTCCAGGGATACTCACCATGCAAAAGGCAGGCCAAGTTAAGCACGGCACATCCAAATCCTTGCTCCCTCTTCGTCATTCTGCTCGGAACTCACCACAGCCCAATGCCCGATTTCTGCCTCAGTCTAGGGTTAGGCTTAGGGCTAGGGTTAGGGTTGTGCCTAGGGTTAGGGTTCACAAAACCACAAAGCCAGGAGCTCCAGGGACACTGATCATGCGAAAGGCAGGCCAAGTTAAGCACGGCACATCCAAAACCTTGCTCCCTCTTCTTCTTTCTGCAAGGGTTAGGGTTAGGGGCTCGGGTTAGGGTTAGGGGTTAGGGTTACGGGTAGGGTTAGGGTTAGGGTTTTGACTAGGGTTAGGATTGAGAAAACCACAAAGCCAGGGGACCCAGGCACACTAAGCATGCAAAAGGCAGGCCAAGTTGAGCGTAGCACATCCAAATCCCCTCTCCCTCTTCGTCATTCTGCTCGGAACTCCCCACAGCCCAATGCCCGATATCTGCCTCAGTCTAGGGTTAGGCTTAGGGCTAGGGTTAGGCTTAGGGCTAGGGTTAGGGTTATGCCTAGGGTTAGGGTTATGCCTAGGGTTAGGGTTCAGAAAACCACAAAGCCAGGAGCTCCAGGGATACTCACCATGCAAAAGGCAGGCCAAGTTGAGCGTAGCACATCCAAATCCTTGCTCCCTCTTTGTCATTCTGCTCGGAACTCACCACAGCCCAATGCCCGATTACTGGCTCAGTCTAGGGTTAGGCTTAGGGCTAGGGTTAGGGTTATGCCTAGGGTTAGGGTTCAGAAAACCACAAAGCCAGGAGCTCCAGGGATACTCCCCATGCAAAAGGCAGGCCAAGTTGAGCGTAGCACATCCAAAACCTTGCTCCCTCTTTGTCATTCTGCTCGGAACTTCCCACAGCCCAATGCCCGATTACTGCCTCAGTCTAGGGTTAGGTTTAGGGCTAGGGTTAGGGTTATGCCTAGGGTTAGGGTTATGCCTAGGGTTAGGGTTCACAAAACCACAAAGCCAGGAGCTCCAGGGATACCATGCAAAAGGCAGGCCAAGTTGAGCGTAGCACATCCAAATCCTTGCTCCCTCTTCTTCATTCTGCTCGGAACTCACCACAGCCCAATGCCCGATTACTGCCTCAGTCTAGGGTTAGGCTTAGGGCTAGGGTTAGGGTTATGCCTAGGGTTAGGGTTCACAAAACCACAAAGCCAGGAGCTCCAGGGATACTCACCATGCAAAAGGCAGGCCAAGTGGAGCGTAGCACATCCAAATCCTTGCTCCCTCTTTGTCATTCTGCTCGGAACTCCCCACAGCCCAATGCCCGATTTCTGCCTCAGTCTACGGTTAAGCTTAGGGCTAGGGTTAGGGTTATGCCTAGGGTTAGGGTTCAGAAAACCTCAAAGCCAGGAGCTCCAGGGATACTCACCATGCAAAAGGCAGGCCAAGTTGAGCGTAGCACATCCAAATCCCCTCTCCCTCTTCGTCATTCTGCTCGGAACTCACCACAGCCCAATGCTCGATTTCTGCCTCAGTCTAGGGTTAGGCTTAGGGCTAGGATTAGGGTTATGCTTAGGGTTAGGGTTCACAAAACCACAAAGCCAGGAGCTCCAGGGATACTCACCATGCAAAAGGCAGGCCAAGTTGAGAGTAGCACATCCAAATCCTTGCTCCCTCTTCGTCATTCTGCTCGGAACTCACCACAGCCCAATGCCCGATTTCTGCCTCAGTCTAGGGTTAGGCTTAGGGCTAGGGTTAGGGTTATGCCTAGGGTTAGGGTTCACAAAACCACAAAGCCAGGAGCTCCAGGGATACTCACCATGCAAAAGGCAGGCCAAGTTGAGCCTAGCACATCCAAATCCTTGCTCCCTCTTTGTCATTCTGCTCGGAACTCCCCACAGCCCAATGCCCGATTTCTGCCTCAGTCTAGGGTTAGGCTTAGGGCTAGGGTTAGGGTTATGCCTAGGGTTAGGGTTCACAAAACCACAAAGCCAGGAGCTCCAGGGATACTCACCATGCAAAAGGCAGGCCAAGTTGAGCCTAGCACATCCAAATCCTTGCTCCCTCTTCGTCATTCTGCTCGGAACTCACCACAGCCCAATGCCCGATTACTGGCTCAGTCTAGGGTTAGGCTTAGGGCTAGGGTTAGGGTTCTGCCTCAGGTTAGGATTCAGAAAACCACAAAGCCAGGAGCTCCAGGGATACTCACCATGCAAAAGGCAGGCCAAGTTGAGCCTAGCACATCCAAATCCTTGCTCCCTCTTTGTCATTCTGCTCGGAACTCCCCACAGCCCAATGCCCGATTTCTGCCTCAGTCTACGGTTAAGCTTAGGGGTAGGGTTAGGGTTATGCCTAGGGTTAGGGTTCAGAAAACCACAAAGCCAGGAGCTCCAGGGATACTCACCATGCAAAAGGCAGGCCAAGTTGAGTGTAGCACATCCAAATCGTTGCTCCCTCTTTGTCATTCTGCTCGGAACTCACCACGGCCCAATGCCCGATATCTGCCTCAGTCTAGGGTTAGGCTTAGGGCTAGGGTTAGGGTTCTGCCTAGGGTTAGGGTTCAGAAAACCACAAAGCCAGGAGCTCCAGGGATACTCCCCATGCAAAAGGCAGGCCAAGTTGAGCGTAGCACATCCAAATCCTTGCTCCCGCTTTGTCATTCTGCTCGGAACTCCCCACAGCCCAATGCCCGATTTCTGCCTCAGTCTAGGGTTAGGCTTAGGGCTAGGGTTAGGGTTATGCCTAGGGTTAGGGTTCAGAAAACCACAAAGCCAGGAGCTCCAGGGATACTCCCCATGCAAAAGGCAGGCCAAGTTGAGCGTAGCACATCCAAATCCCCTCTCCCTCTTTGTCATTCTCCTCGGAACTCCCCACAGCCCAATGCCCGATTTCTGCCTCAGTCTAGGGTTAGGCTTAGGGCTAGGGTTAGGGTTATGCCTAGGGTTAGGCTTCAGAAAACCACAAAGCCAGGAGCTCCAAGGATACTCCCCATGCAAAAGGCAGGCCAAGTTGAGCGTAGCACATCCAAATCCCCTCTCCCTCTTTGTCATTCTCCTCGGAACTCCCCACAGCCCAATGCCCGATTACTGCCTCAGTCTAGGGTTAGGCTTAGGGCTAGGGTTAGGGTTATGCCTAGGGTTAGGGTTCACAAAACCACAAAGCCAGGAGCTCCAGGGACACTGATCATGCGAAAGGCAGGCCAAGTTAAGCACGGCACATCCAAAACCTTGCTCCCTCTTCTTCTTTCTGCAAGGGTTAGGGTTAGGGGCTCGGGTTAGGGTTAGGGGTTAGGGTTAGGGGTAGGGTTAGGGTTAGGGTTTTGACTAGGGTTAGGATTGAGAAAACCACAAAGCCAGGGGACCCAGGCACACTAAGCATGCAAAAGGCAGGCCAAGTTGAGCGTAGCACATCCAAATCCTTGCTCCCTCTTCGTCATTCTGCTCGGAACTCACCACAGCCCAATGCCCGATTACTGCCTCAGTCTAGGGTTAGGCTTAGGGCTAGGGTTAGGGTTATGCCTAGGGTTAGGGTTCACAAAACCACAAAGCCAGGAGCTCCAGGGATACTCCCCATGCAAAAGGCAGGCCAAGTTGAGCGTAGCACATCCAAATCCTTGCTCCCTCTTTGTCATTCTGCTCGGAACTCACCACAGCCCAATGCCCGATTACTGCCTCAGTCTACGGTTAGGCTTAGGGCTAGGGTTAGGGTTATGCCTAGGGTTAGGGTTCACAAAACCACAAAGCCAGGAGCTCCAGGGATACTCCCCATGCAAAAGGCAGGCCAAGTTGAGAGTAGCACATCCAAATCCCCTCTCCCTCTTTGTCATTCTGCTCGGAACTCCCCACAGCCCAATGCCCGATTTCTGCCTCAGTCTAGGGTTAGGCTTAGGGCTAGGGTTAGGGTTATGCCTAGGGTTAGGCTTCACAAAACCACAAAGCCAGGAGCTCCAGGGATACTCCCCATGCAAAAGGCAGGCCAAGTTGAGCGTAGCACATCCAAATCCTTGCTCCCTCTTCGTCATTCTGCTCGGAACTCACCACAGCCCAATGCCCGATTACTGCCTCAGTCTAGGGTTAGGCTTAGGGCTAGGGTTAGGGTTATGCCTAGGGTTAGGGTTCACAAAACCACAAAGCCAGGAGCTCCAGGGATACTCACCATGCAAAAGGCAGGCCAAGTTGAGCGTAGCACATCCAAATCCTTGCTCCCTCTTCGTCATTCTGCTCGGAACTCACCACAGCCCAATGCCCGATTACTGGCTCAGTCTAGGATTAGGCTTAGGGCTAGGGTTAGGGTTATGCCTAGGGTTAGGATTCACAAAACCACAAAGCCAGGAGCTCCAGGGATACGCAGCCTGCAAAAGGCAGGCCAAGTTGAGCGTAGCACATCCAAATCCTTGCTCCCTCTTCGTCATTCTGCTCGGAACTCACCACAGCCCAATGCCCGATTTCTGCCTCAGTCTAGGGTTAGGCTTAGGGCTAGGGTTAGGGTTATGCCTAGGGTTAGGCTTCACAAAACCACAAAGCCAGGAGCTCCAGGGACACTGATCATGCGAAAGGCAGGCCAAGTTAAGCACGGCACATCCAAAACCTTGCTCCCTCTTCGTCATTCTGCAAGGGTTAGGGTTAGGGGCTCGTGTTAGGGTTAGGGGTTAGGGTTAGGGGTAGGGTTAGGGTTAGGGTTTTGACTAGGGTTAGGATTGAGAAAACCACAAAGCCAGGGGACCCAGGCACACTAAGCATGCAAAAGGCAGGCCAAGTTGAGCGTAGCACATCCAAATCCCCTCTCCCTCTTCGTCATTCTGCTCGGAACTCCCCACAGCCCAATGCCCGATTTCTGCCTCAGTCTAGGGTTAGGCTTAGGGCTAGGGTTCGGGTTATGCCTAGGGTTAGGCTTCACAAAACCACAAAGCCAGGAGCTCCAGGGATACTCCCCATGCAAAAGGCAGGCCAAGTTGAGCGTAGCACATCCAAATCCTTGCTCCCTCTTTGTCATTCTGCTCGGAACTCACCACAGCCCAATGCCCGATTTCTGCCTCAGTCTAGGGTTAGGCTTAGGGCTAGGGTTAGGGTTATGCCTAGGGTTAGGGTTCAGAAAACCACAAAGCCAGGAGCTCCAGGGATACTCCCCATGCAAAAGGCAGGCCAAGTTGAGCGTAGCACATCCAAATCCTTGCTCCCTCTTCGTCATTCTGCTCGGAACTCACCACAGCCCAATGCCCGATTACTGCCTCAGTCTAGGGTTAGGCTTAGGGCTAGGGTTAGGGTTCTGCCTAGGGTTAGGGTTCACAAAACCACAAAGCCAGGAGCTCCATGGATACTCACCATGCAAAAGGCAGGCCAAGTTGAGCATAGCACATCCAAATCCCCTCTCCCTCTTCGTCATTCTCCTCGGAACTCCCCACAGCCCAATGCCCGATTACTGGCTCAGTCTAGGGTTAGGCTTAGGGCTAGGGTTAGGCTTAGGGCTAGGGTTAGGGTTCACAAAACCACAAAGCCAGGAGCTCCAGGGACACTGATCATGTGAAAGGCAGGCCAAGTTAAGCACGGCACATCCAAAACCTTGCTCCCTCTTCTTCTTTCTGCAAGGGTTATGGTTAGGGTTAGGGGCTCGGGTTTGGGTTAGGCTTAGGGGTTAGGGTTATGCCTAGGTTTAGGATTGAGAAAACCACAAAGCCAAGAGACCCAGGGACACTGACCATACAAAAGGTAGGCCAACTTAAGCATGGCATATCAAAACCTTCCACCCTCTTCCTCTTTCTGCTCGGAACTCACCACAGCCCAATGCCCGATTACTGCCTCAGTCTAGGGTTAGGCTTAGGGCTAGGGTTAGGGTTATGCCTAGGGTTAGGGTTATGCCTAGGGTTAGGGTTCACAAAACCACAAAGCCAGGAGATCCAGGGATACACACCATGCAAAAGGCAGGCCAAGTTGAGCGTAGCACATCCAAATCCCCTCTCCCTCTTCTTCATTCTGCTCGGAACTCACCACAGCCCAATGCCCGATTACTGCCTCAGTCTAGGGTTAGGCTTAGGGCTAGGGTTAGGGTTATGCCTAGGGTTAGGGTTCACAAAACCACAAAGCCAGGAGCTCCAGGGATACTCAACATGCAAAAGGCAGGCCAAGTTGAGCGTAGCACATCCAAATCATTGCTCCCTCTTTGTCATTCTGCTCCGAACTCACCACAGCCCAATGCCCGATATCTGCCTCAGTCTAGGGTTAGGCTTAGGGCTAGGGTTAGGGTTATGCCTAGGGTTAGGGTTCAGAAAACCACAAAGCCAGGAGCTCCAGGGATACTCACCATGCAAAAGGCAGGCCAAGTTGAGCATAGCACATCCAAATCCCCTCTCCCTCTTCGTCATTCTCCTCGGAACTCCCCACAGCCCAATGCCCGATTACTGGCTCAGTCTAGGGTTAGGCTTAGGGCTAGGGTTAGGGTTATGCCTAGGGTTAGGGTTCACAAAACCACAAAGCCAGGAGCTCCAGGGATACTCACCATGCAAAAGGCAGGCCAAGTTGAGCGTAGCACATCCAAATCCTTGCTCCCTCTTTGTCATTCTGCTCGGAACTCCCCACAGCCCAATGCCCGATTTCTGCCTCAGTCTACGGTTAAGCTTAGGGCTAGGGTTAGGGTTATGCCTAGGGTTAGGGTTCAGAAAACCACAAAGCCAGGAGCTCCAGGGATACTCACCATGCAAAAGGCAGGCCAAGTTGAGCGTAGCACATCCAAATCGTTGCTCCCTCTTTGTCATTCTGCTCGGAACTCACCACAGCCCAATGCCCGATTACTGCCTCAGTCTAGGGTTAGGCTTAGGGCTAGGGTTAGGGTTATGCCTAGGGTTAGGGTTCACAAAACCACAAAGCCAGGAGCTCCAGGGATACTCACCATGCAAAAGGCAGGCCAAGTTGAGCGTAGCACATCCAAATCCTTGCTCCCTCTTTGTCATTCTGCTCGGAACTCCCCACAGCCCAATGCCCGATTTCTGCCTCAGTCTACGGTTAAGCTTAGGGCTAGGGTTAGGGTTATGCCTAGGGTTAGGGTTCAGAAAACCACAAAGCCAGGAGCTCCAGGGATACTCACCATGCAAAAGGCAGGCCAAGTTGAGCGTAGCACATCCAAATCCCCTCTCCCTCTTCGTCATTCTGCTCGGAACTCACCACAGCCCAATGCCCGATTACTGCCTCAGTCTAGGGTTAGGCTTAGGGCTAGGGTTAGGGTTATGCCTAGGGTTAGGGTTCAGAAAACCACAAAGCCAGGAGCTCCAGGGATACTCAACATGCAAAAGGCAGGCCAAGTTGAGCGTAGCACATCCAAATCATTGCTCCCTCTTTGTCATTCTGCTCGGAACTCACCACAGCCCAATGCCCAATTACTGGCTCAGTCTAGGGTTAGGCTTAGGGCTAGGGTTAGGGCTATGCCTAGGGTTAGGATTCACAAAACCACAAAGCCAAGAGCTCCAGGGATACTCCCCATGCAAAAGGCAGGCCAAGTTGAGCGTAGCACATCCAAATCCTTGCTCCCTCTTCTTCATTCTGCTCGGAACTCACCACAGCCCAATGCCCGATTTCTGCCTCAGTCTAGGGTTAGGCTTAGGGCTAGGGTTAGGGTTATGCCTAGGGTTAGGGTTCACAAAACCACAAAGCCAGGAGCTCCAGGGATACTCAACATGCAAAAGGCAGGCCAAGTTGAGCGTAGCACATCCAAATCCCCTCTCCCTCTTCGTCATTCTGCTCGGAACTCACCACAGCCCAATGCCCGATTACTGCCTCAGTCTAGGGTTAGGCTTAGGGCTAGGGTTAGGGTTATGCCTAGGGTTAGGGTTCACAAAACCACAAAGCCAGGAACTCCAGGGATACTCACCATGAAAAAGGCAGGCCAAGTTGAGTGTAGCACATCCAAATCGTTGCTCCCTCTTTGTCATTCTGCTCGGAACTCACCACAGCCCAATGCCCGATTACTGCCTCAGTCTAGGGTTAGCCTTAGGGCTAGGGTTAGGGTTATGCCTAGGGTTAGGGTTCACAAAACCACAAAGCCAGGAGCTCCAGGGATACTCCCCATGCAAAAGGCAGGCCAAGTTGAGCGTAGCACATCCAAATCCCCTCTCCCTCTTCGTCATTCTGCTCGGAACTCCCCACAGCCCAATGCCCGATTTCTGCCTCAGTCTAGGGTTAGGCTTAGGGCTAGGGTTAGGGTTATGCCTAGGGTTAGGGTTCAGAAAACCACAAAGCCAGGAGATCCAGGGATACACACCATGCAAAAGGCAGGCCAAGTTGAGCGTAGCACATCCAAATCCCCTCTCCCTCTTCTTCATTCTGCTCGGAACTCACCACAGCCCAATGCCCGATTACTGCCTCAGTCTAGGGTTAGGCTTAGGGCTAGGGTTAGGGTTATGCCTAGGGTTAGGGTTCACAAAACCACAAAGCCAGGAGCTCCAGGGATACTCAACATGCAAAAGGCAGGCCAAGTTGAGCGTAGCACATCCAAATCATTGCTCCCTCTTTGTCATTCTGCTCGGAACTCACCACAGCCCAATGCCCGATATCTGCCTCAGTCTAGGGTTAGGCTTAGGGCTAGGGTTAGGGTTATGCCTAGGGTTAGGCTTCACAAAACCACAAAGCCAGGAGCTCCAGGGATACTCACCATGCAAAAGGCAGGCCAAGTTGAGCATAGCACATCCAAATCCCCTCTCCCTCTTCGTCATTCTCCTCGGAACTCCCCACAGCCCAATGCCCGATTACTGGCTCAGTCTAGGGTTAGGCTTAGGGCTAGGGTTAGGGTTATGCCTAGGGTTAGGGTTCACAAAACCACAAAGCCAGGAGCTCCAGGGATACTCCCCATGCAAAAGGCAGGCCAAGTTGAGCGTAGCACATCCAAATCCTTGCTCCCTCTTCTTCATTCTGCTCGGAACTCACCACAGCCCAATGCCCGATTTCTGCCTCAGTCTACGGTTAAGCTTAGGGCTAGGGTTAGGGTTATGCCTAGGGTTAGGGTTCAGAAAACCACAAAGCCAGGAGCTCCAGGGATACTCCCCATGCAAAAGGCAGGCCAAGTTGAGCGTAGCACATCCAAATCCTTGCTCCCTCTTCGTCATTCTGCTCGGAACTCACCACAGCCCAATGCCCGATTACTGCCTCAGTCTAGGGTTAGGCTTAGGGCTAGGGTTAGGGTTATGCCTAGGGTTAGGGTTCACAAAACCACAAAGCCAGGAGCTCCAGGGATACTCACCATGCAAAAGGCAGGCCAAGTTGAGCGTAGCACATCCAAATCCTTGCTCCCTCTTTGTCATTCTGCTCGGAACTCACCACAGCCCAATGCCCGATTTCTACCTCAGTCTAGGGTTAGGCTTAGGGCTAGGATTAGGGTTATGCTTAGGGTTAGGGTTCACAAAACCACAAAGCCAGGAGCTCCAGGGATACTCACCATGCAAAAGGCAGGCCAAGTTGAGAGTAGCACATCCAAATCCTTGCTCCCTCTTTGTCATTCTGCTCGGAACTCACCACAGCCCAATGCCCGATTACTGCCTCAGTCTAGGGTTAGGCTTAGGGCTAGGGTTAGGGTTATGCCTAGGGTTAGGCTTCACAAAACCACAAAGCCAGGAGCTCCGGGGATACTCACCATGCAAAAGGCAGGCCAAGTTGAGCATAGCACATCCAAATCCCCTCTCCCTCTTCGTCATTCTCCTCGGAACTCCCCACAGCCCAATGCCCGATTACTGGCTCAGTCTAGGGTTAGGCTTAGGGCTAGGGTTAGGGTTATGCCTAGGGTTAGGGTTCACAAAACCACAAAGCCAGGAGCTCCAGGGATACTCACCATGCACAAGGCAGGCCAAGTTGAGCGTAGCACATCCAAATCCCCTCTCCCTCTTTGTCATTCTGCTCGGAACTCCCCACAGCCCAATGCCCGATTTCTGCCTCAGTCTACGGTTAAGCTTAGGGCTAGGGTTAGGGTTATGCCTAGGGTTAGGGTTCAGAAAACCACAAAGCCAGGAGCTCCAGGGATACTCACCATGCAAAAGGCAGGCCAAGTTGAGCGTAGCACATCCAAATCCCCTCTCCCTCTTCGTCATTCTGCTCGGAACTCGCCACAGCCCAATGCCCGATTACTGCCTCAGTCTAGGGTTAGGCTTAGGGCTAGGGTTAGGGTTATGCCTAGGGTTAGGGTTCAGAAAACCACAAAGCCAGGAGCTCCAGGGATACTCCCCATGCAAAAGGCAGGCCAAGTTGAGCGTAGCACATCCAAATCCTTGCTCCCTCTTCGTCATTCTGCTCGGAACTCCCCACAGCCCAATGCCCGATTACTGCCTCAGTCTAGGGTTAGGCTTAGGGCTAGGGTTAGGGTTCTGCCTAGGGTTAGGGTTCACAAAACCACAAAGCCAGGAGCTCCAGGGACACTGATCATGCGAAAGGCAGGCCAAGTTAAGCACGGCACATCCAAAACCTTGCTCCCTCTTCTTCTTTCTGCAAGGGTTATGGTTAGGGTTAGGGGCTCGGGTTTGGGTTAGGCTTAGGGGTTAGGGTTATGCCTAGGCTTAGGATTGAGAAAACCACAAAGCCAGGAGACCCAGGGACACTGACCATACAAAAGGTAGGCCAACTTAAGCATGGCATATCAAAACCTTCCACCCTCTTCCTCTTTCTGCTCGGAACTCACCACAGACCGATGCCCGATTAGTGGCTCAATCTATCGTTAGAGTTAGGTTTAGGCGTTCTCCTAGGATTAGGGTTGAGAAAACCACAAAGCCAGGAGCTCCAGGGATACGCAGCATGCAAAAGGCATACCAAGGTGAGGAGGACACAGCCCAAACCTTGCTCCCTCTTTGTCTTTCTGCTCAGAACTTGCCACAACACTCTGCCGGATTTCTGGCTCAAGGTAGGGTTAGGGATAGGGTTAGGCCTTGGGTTAGGGTTAGGGTTAGGGGTTAGGGTTACGCCTAGGGTTAAGGTTGAGAAAACCACAAAGCCAGGAGCTCCAGGGATACTCACCATGCAAAAGGCAGGCCAAGTTAAGCACGGCACATCCAAAACCTTGCTCCCTCTTCTTCTTTCTGCAAGGGTTAGGGTTAGGGGCTCGTGTTAGGGTTAGGGGTTAGGGTTAGGGGTAGGGTTAGGGTTAGGGTTTTGACTAGGGTTAGGATTGAGAAAACCACAAAGCCAGGGGACCCAGGCACACTAAGCATGCAAAAGGCAGGCCAAGTTGAGCGTAGCACATCCAAATCCCCTCTCCCTCTTCGTCATTCTGCTCGGAACTCACCACAGCCCAATGCCCAATTTCTGCCTCAGTCTAGGGTTAGGCTTAGGGCTAGGGTTAGGGTTATGCCTAGGGTTAGGGTTATGCCTAGGGTTAGGGTTCAGAAAACCACAAAGCCAGGAGCTCCAGGGATACACACCATGCAAAAGGCAGGCCAAGTTAAGCACGGCACATCCAAATCCTTGCTCCCTCTTCGTCATTCTGCTCAGAACTCCCCACAGCCCTATGCCCGATTTCTGCCTCAGTCTAGGGTTAGGCTTAGGGCTAGGGTTAGGGTTATGCCTAGGGTTAGGGTTCACAAAACCACAAAGCCAGGAGCTCCAGGGACACTGATCATGCGAAAGGCAGGCCAAGTTAAGCACGGCACATCCAAAACCTTGCTCCCTCTTCTTCTTTCTGCAAGGGTTAGGGTTAGGGGCTCGGGTTAGGGTTAGGGGTTAGGGTTAGGGGTAGGGTTAGGGTTAGGGTTTTGACTAGGGTTAGGATTGAGAAAACCACAAAGCCAGGGGACCCAGGCACACTAAGCATGCAAAAGGCAGGCCAAGTTGAGCGTAGCACATCCAAATCCCCTCTCCCTCTTCGTCATTCTGCTCGGAACTCCCCACAGCCCAATGCCCGATTTCTGCCTCAGTCTAGGGTTAGGCTTAGGGCTAGGGTTAGGGTTATGCCTAGGGTTAGGGTTATGCCTAGGTTTAGGGTTATGCCTAGGGTTAGGGTTCAGAAAACCACAAAGCCAGGAGCTCCAGGGATACTCACCATGCAAAAGGCAGGCCAAGTTGAGCGTAGCACATCCAAATCCTTGCTCCCTCTTTGTCATTCTGCTCGGAACTCCCCACAGCCCAATGCCCGATTACTGCCTCAGTCTAGGGTTAGGCTTAGGGCTAGGGTTAGGGTTATGCCTAGGGTTAGGGTTCACAAAACCACAAAGCCAGGAGATCCAGGGATACTCCCCATGCAAAAGGCAGGCCAAGTTGAGCGTAGCACATCCAAATCCTTGCTCCCTCTTTGTCATTCTGCTCGGAACTTCCCACAGCCCAATGCCCGATTTCTGCCTCAGTCTAGGGTTAGGTTTAGGGCTAGGGTTAGGGTTATGCCTAGGGTTAGGGTTCACAAAACCACAAAGCCAGGAGCTCCAGGGATACTCCCCATGCAAAAGGCAGGCCAAGTTGAGCGTAGCACATCCAAATCCTTGCTCCCTCTTCTTCATTCTGCTCGGAACTCACCACAGCCCAATGCCCGATTTCTGCCTCAGTCTACGGTTAAGCTTAGGGCTAGGGTTAGGGTTATGCCTAGGGTTAGGCTTCAGAAAACCACAAAGCCAGGAGCTCCAGGGATACTCCCCATGCAAAAGGCAGGCCAAGTTGAGCGTAGCACATCCAAATCCTTGCTCCCTCTTCGTCATTCTGCTCGGAACTCACCACAGCCCAATGCCCGATTACTGCCTCAGTCTAGGGTTAGGCTTAGGGCTAGGGTTAGGGTTATGCCTAGGGTTAGGGTTCACAAAACCACAAAGCCAGGAGCTCCAGGGATACTCACCATGCAAAAGGCAGGCCAAGTTGAGCGTAGCACATCCAAATCCTTGCTCCCTCTTTGTCATTCTGCTCGGAACTCACCACAGCCCAATGCCCGATTTCTACCTCAGTCTAGGGTTAGGCTTAGGGCTAGGATTAGGGTTATGCTTAGGGTTAGGGTTCACAAAACCACAAAGCCAGGAGCTCCAGGGATACTCCCCATGCAAAAGGCAGGCCAAGTTGAGAGTAGCACATCCAAATCCTTGCTCCCTCTTTGTCATTCTGCTCGGAACTCACCACAGCCCAATGCCCGATTACTGCCTCAGTCTAGGGTTAGGCTTAGGGCTAGGGTTAGGGTTATGCCTAGGGTTAGGCTTCACAAAACCACAAAGCCAGGAGCTCCGGGGATACTCACCATGCAAAAGGCAGGCCAAGTTGAGCATAGCACATCCAAATCCCCTCTCCCTCTTCGTCATTCTCCTCGGAACTCCCCACAGCCCAATGCCCGATTACTGGCTCAGTCTAGGGTTAGGCTTAGGGCTAGGGTTAGGGTTATGCCTAGGGTTAGGGTTCACAAAACCACAAAGCCAGGAGCTCCAGGGATACTCACCATGCACAAGGCAGGCCAAGTTGAGCGTAGCACATCCAAATCCCCTCTCCCTCTTTGTCATTCTGCTCGGAACTCCCCACAGCCCAATGCCCGATTTCTGCCTCAGTCTACGGTTAAGCTTAGGGCTAGGGTTAGGGTTATGCCTAGGGTTAGGGTTCAGAAAACCACAAAGCCAGGAGCTCCAGGGATACTCACCATGCAAAAGGCAGGCCAAGTTGAGCGTAGCACATCCAAATCCCCTCTCCCTCTTCGTCATTCTGCTCGGAACTCGCCACAGCCCAATGCCCGATTACTGCCTCAGTCTAGGGTTAGGCTTAGGGCTAGGGTTAGGGTTATGCCTAGGGTTAGGGTTCAGAAAACCACAAAGCCAGGAGCTCCAGGGATACTCCCCATGCAAAAGGCAGGCCAAGTTGAGCGTAGCACATCCAAATCCTTGCTCCCTCTTCGTCATTCTGCTCGGAACTCCCCACAGCCCAATGCCCGATTACTGCCTCAGTCTAGGGTTAGGCTTAGGGCTAGGGTTAGGGTTCTGCCTAGGGTTAGGGTTCACAAAACCACAAAGCCAGGAGCTCCAGGGACACTGATCATGCGAAAGGCAGGCCAAGTTAAGCACGGCACATCCAAAACCTTGCTCCCTCTTCTTCTTTCTGCAAGGGTTATGGTTAGGGTTAGGGGCTCGGGTTTGGGTTAGGCTTAGGGGTTAGGGTTATGCCTAGGCTTAGGATTGAGAAAACCACAAAGCCAGGAGACCCAGGGACACTGACCATACAAAAGGTAGGCCAACTTAAGCATGGCATATCAAAACCTTCCACCCTCTTCCTCTTTCTGCTCGGAACTCACCACAGACCGATGCCCGATTAGTGGCTCAATCTATCGTTAGAGTTAGGTTTAGGCGTTCTCCTAGGATTAGGGTTGAGAAAACCACAAAGCCAGGAGCTCCAGGGATACGCAGCATGCAAAAGGCATACCAAGGTGAGGAGGACACAGCCCAAACCTTGCTCCCTCTTTGTCTTTCTGCTCAGAACTTGCCACAACACTCTGCCGGATTTCTGGCTCAAGGTAGGGTTAGGGATAGGGTTAGGCCTTGGGTTAGGGTTAGGGTTAGGGGTTAGGGTTACGCCTAGGGTTAAGGTTGAGAAAACCACAAAGCCAGGAGCTCCAGGGATACTCACCATGCAAAAGGCAGGCCAAGTTAAGCACGGCACATCCAAAACCTTGCTCCCTCTTCTTCTTTCTGCAAGGGTTAGGGTTAGGGGCTCGTGTTAGGGTTAGGGGTTAGGGTTAGGGGTAGGGTTAGGGTTAGGGTTTTGACTAGGGTTAGGATTGAGAAAACCACAAAGCCAGGGGACCCAGGCACACTAAGCATGCAAAAGGCAGGCCAAGTTGAGCGTAGCACATCCAAATCCTTGCTCCCTCTTCGTCATTCTGCTCGGAACTCACCACAGCCCAATGCCCAATTTCTGCCTCAGTCTAGGGTTAGGCTTAGGGCTAGGGTTAGGGTTATGCCTAGGGTTAGGGTTATGCCTAGGGTTAGGGTTCAGAAAACCACAAAGCCAGGAGCTCCAGGGATACACACCATGCAAAAGGCAGGCCAAGTTAAGCACGGCACATCCAAATCCTTGCTCCCTCTTCGTCATTCTGCTCAGAACTCCCCACAGCCCTATGCCCGATTTCTGCCTCAGTCTAGGGTTAGGCTTAGGGCTAGGGTTAGGGTTATGCCTAGGGTTAGGGTTCACAAAACCACAAAGCCAGGAGCTCCAGGGACACTGATCATGCGAAAGGCAGGCCAAGTTAAGCACGGCACATCCAAAACCTTGCTCCCTCTTCTTCTTTCTGCAAGGGTTAGGGTTAGGGGCTCGGGTTAGGGTTAGGGGTTAGGGTTAGGGGTAGGGTTAGGGTTAGGGTTTTGACTAGGGTTAGGATTGAGAAAACCACAAAGCCAGGGGACCCAGGCACACTAAGCATGCAAAAGGCAGGCCAAGTTGAGCGTAGCACATCCAAATCCCCTCTCCCTCTTCGTCATTCTGCTCGGAACTCCCCACAGCCCAATGCCCGATTTCTGCCTCAGTCTAGGGTTAGGCTTAGGGCTAGGGTTAGGGTTATGCCTAGGGTTAGGGTTATGCCTAGGTTTAGGGTTATGCCTAGGGTTAGGGTTCAGAAAACCACAAAGCCAGGAGCTCCAGGGATACTCACCATGCAAAAGGCAGGCCAAGTTGAGCGTAGCACATCCAAATCCTTGCTCCCTCTTTGTCATTCTGCTCGGAACTCCCCACAGCCCAATGCCCGATTACTGCCTCAGTCTAGGGTTAGGCTTAGGGCTAGGGTTAGGGTTATGCCTAGGGTTAGGGTTCACAAAACCACAAAGCCAGGAGATCCAGGGATACTCCCCATGCAAAAGGCAGGCCAAGTTGAGCGTAGCACATCCAAATCCTTGCTCCCTCTTTGTCATTCTGCTCGGAACTTCCCACAGCCCAATGCCCGATTTCTGCCTCAGTCTAGGGTTAGGTTTAGGGCTAGGGTTAGGGTTATGCCTAGGGTTAGGGTTCACAAAACCACAAAGCCAGGAGCTCCAGGGATACTCACCATGCAAAAGGCAGGCCAAGTTGAGCATAGCACATCCAAATCCCCTCTCCCTCTTCGTCATTCTGCTCGGAACTCACCACAGCCCAATGCCCGATTACTGCCTCAGTCTAGGGTTAGGCTTAGGGCTAGGGTTAGGGTTATGCCTAGGGTTAGGGTTATGCCTAGGGTTAGGGTTCACAAAACCACAAAGCCAGGAGATCCAGGGATACACACCATGCAAAAGGCAGGCCAAGTTGAGCGTAGCACATCCAAATCCCCTCTCCCTCTTCTTCATTCTGCTCGGAACTCACCACAGCCCAATGCCCGATTACTGCCTCAGTCTAGGGTTAGGCTTAGGGCTAGGGTTAGGGTTATGCCTAGGGTTAGGGTTCACAAAACCACAAAGCCAGGAGATCCAGGGATACTCAACATGCAAAAGGCAGGCCAAGTTGAGCGTAGCACATCCAAATCATTGCTCCCTCTTTGTCATTCTGCTCCGAACTCACCACAGCCCAATGCCCGATATCTGCCTCAGTCTAGGGTTAGGCTTAGGGCTAGGGTTAGGGTTATGCCTAGGGTTAGGCTTCACAAAACCACAAAGCCAGGAGCTCCAGGGATACTCACCATGCAAAAGGCAGGCCAAGTTGAGCATAGCACATCCAAATCCCCTCTCCCTCTTCGTCATTCTCCTCGGAACTCCCCACAGCCCAATGCCCGATTACTGGCTCAGTCTAGGGTTAGGCTTAGGGCTAGGGTTAGGGTTATGCCTAGGGTTAGGGTTCACAAAACCACAAAGCCAGGAGCTCCAGGGATACTCCCCATGCAAAAGGCAGGCCAAGTTGAGCGTAGCACATCCAAATCCTTGCTCCCTCTTTGTCATTCTGCTCGGAACTCCCCACAGCCCAATGCCCGATTTCTGCCTCAGTCTACGGTTAAGCTTAGGGCTAGGGTTAGGGTTATGCCTAGGGTTAGGGTTCAGAAAACCACAAAGCCAGGAGCTCCAGGGATACTCACCATGCAAAAGGCAGGCCAAGTTGAGCGTAGCACATCCAAATCGTTGCTCCCTCTTTGTCATTCTGCTCGGAACTCACCACAGCCCAATGCCCGATTACTGCCTCAGTCTAGGGTTAGGCTTAGGGCTAGGGTTAGGGTTATGCCTAGGGTTAGGGTTCACAAAACCACAAAGCCAGGAGCTCCAGGGATACTCACCATGCAAAAGGCAGGCCAAGTTGAGCGTAGCACATCCAAATCCCCTCTCCCTCTTTGTCATTCTGCTCGGAACTCCCCACAGCCCAATGCCCGATTTCTGCCTCAGTCTACGGTTAAGCTTAGGGCTAGGGTTAGGGTTATGCCTAGGGTTAGGGTTCAGAAAACCACAAAGCCAGGAGCTCCAGGGATACTCACCATGCAAAAGGCAGGCCAAGTTGAGCGTAGCACATCCAAATCCCCTCTCCCTCTTCGTCATTCTGCTCGGAACTCACCACAGCCCAATGCCCGATTACTGCCTCAGTCTAGGGTTAGGCTTAGGGCTAGGGTTAGGGTTATGCCTAGGGTTAGGGTTCAGAAAACCACAAAGCCAGGAGCTCCAGGGATACTCAACATGCAAAAGGCAGGCCAAGTTGAGCGTAGCACATCCAAATCATTGCTCCCTCTTTGTCATTCTGCTCGGAACTCACCACAGCCCAATGCCCAATTACTGGCTCAGTCTAGGGTTAGGCTTAGGGCTAGGGTTAGGGCTATGCCTAGGGTTAGGATTCACAAAACCACAAAGCCAAGAGCTCCAGGGATACTCCCCATGCAAAAGGCAGGCCAAGTTGAGCGTAGCACATCCAAATCCTTGCTCCCTCTTCTTCATTCTGCTCGGAACTCCCCACAGCCCAATGCCCGATTTCTGCCTCAGTCTAGGGTTAGGCTTAGGGCTAGGGTTAGGGTTATGCCTAGGGTTAGGGTTCACAAAACCACAAAGCCAGGAGCTCCAGGGATACTCAACATGCAAAAGGCAGGCCAAGTTGAGCGTAGCACATCCAAATCCCCTCTCCCTCTTCGTCATTCTGCTCGGAACTCACCACAGCCCAATGCCCGATTACTGCCTCAGTCTAGGGTTAGGCTTAGGGCTAGGGTTAGGGTTATGCCTAGGGTTAGGGTTCACAAAACCACAAAGCCAGGAACTCCAGGGATACTCACCATGAAAAAGGCAGGCCAAGTTGAGTGTAGCACATCCAAATCGTTGCTCCCTCTTTGTCATTCTGCTCGGAACTCACCACAGCCCAATGCCCGATTACTGCCTCAGTCTAGGGTTAGGCTTAGGGCTAGGGTTAGGGTTATGCCTAGGGTTAGGGTTCACAAAACCACAAAGCCAGGAGCTCCAGGGATACTCCCCATGCAAAAGGCAGGCCAAGTTGAGCGTAGCACATCCAAATCCCCTCTCCCTCTTCGTCATTCTGCTCGGAACTCCCCACAGCCCAATGCCCGATTTCTGCCTCAGTCTAGGGTTAGGCTTAGGGCTAGGGTTAGGGTTATGCCTAGGGTTAGGGTTCAGAAAACCACAAAGCCAGGAGATCCAGGGATACTCACCATGCAAAAGGCAGGCCAAGTTGAGCGTAGCACATCCAAATCCCCTCTCCCTCTTCTTCATTCTGCTCGGAACTCACCACAGCCCAATGCCCGATTACTGCCTCAGTCTAGGGTTAGGCTTAGGGCTAGGGTTAGGGTTATGCCTAGGGTTAGGGTTCACAAAACCACAAAGCCAGGAGCTCCAGGGATACTCAACATGCAAAAGGCAGGCCAAGTTGAGCGTAGCACATCCAAATCATTGCTCCCTCTTTGTCATTCTGCTCGGAACTCACCACAGCCCAATGCCCGATATCTGCCTCAGTCTAGGGTTAGGCTTAGGGCTAGGGTTAGGGTTATGCCTAGGGTTAGGCTTCACAAAACCACAAAGCCAGGAGCTCCAGGGATACTCACCATGCAAAAGGCAGGCCAAGTTGAGCATAGCACATCCAAATCCCCTCTCCCTCTTCGTCATTCTCCTCGGAACTCCCCACAGCCCAATGCCCGATTACTGGCTCAGTCTAGGGTTAGGCTTAGGGCTAGGGTTAGGGTTATGCCTAGGGTTAGGGTTCACAAAACCACAAAGCCAGGAGCTCCAGGGATACTCCCCATGCAAAAGGCAGGCCAAGTTGAGCGTAGCACATCCAAATCCTTGCTCCCTCTTCTTCATTCTGCTCGGAACTCACCACAGCCCAATGCCCGATTTCTGCCTCAGTCTACGGTTAAGCTTAGGGCTAGGGTTAGGGTTATGCCTAGGGTTAGGCTTCAGAAAACCACAAAGCCAGGAGCTCCAGGGATACTCCCCATGCAAAAGGCAGGCCAAGTTGAGCGTAGCACATCCAAATCCTTGCTCCCTCTTCGTCATTCTGCTCGGAACTCACCACAGCCCAATGCCCGATTACTGCCTCAGTCTAGGGTTAGGCTTAGGGCTAGGGTTAGGGTTATGCCTAGGGTTAGGGTTCACAAAACCACAAAGCCAGGAGCTCCAGGGATACTCACCATGCAAAAGGCAGGCCAAGTTGAGCGTAGCACATCCAAATCCTTGCTCCCTCTTTGTCATTCTGCTCGGAACTCACCACAGCCCAATGCCCGATTTCTACCTCAGTCTAGGGTTAGGCTTAGGGCTAGGATTAGGGTTATGCTTAGGGTTAGGGTTCACAAAACCACAAAGCCAGGAGCTCCAGGGATACTCACCATGCAAAAGGCAGGCCAAGTTGAGAGTAGCACATCCAAATCCTTGCTCCCTCTTTGTCATTCTGCTCGGAACTCACCACAGCCCAATGCCCGATTACTGCCTCAGTCTAGGGTTAGGCTTAGGGCTAGGGTTAGGGTTATGCCTAGGGTTAGGGTTCAGAAAACCACAAAGCCAGGAGCTCCAGGGATACTCAACATGCAAAAGGCAGGCCAAGTTGAGCGTAGCACATCCAAATCATTGCTCCCTCTTTGTCATTCTGCTCGGAACTCACCACAGCCCAATGCCCGATTACTGGCTCAGTCTAGGGTTAGGCTTAGGGCTAGGGTTAGGGTTATGCCTAGGGTTAGGATTCACAAAACCACAAAGCCAGGAGCTCCAGGGATACTCCCCATGCAAAAGGCAGGCCAAGTTGAGCGTAGCACATCCAAATCCCCTCTCCCTCTTCTTCATTCTGCTCGGAACTCCCCACAGCCCAATGCCCGATTTCTGCCTCAGTCTAGGGTTAGGCTTAGGGCTAGGGTTAGGGTTATGCCTAGGGTTAGGGTTATGCCTAGGGTTAGGGTTCACAAAACCACAAAGCCAGGAGCTCCAGGGATACTCCCCATGCAAAAGGCAGGCCAAGTTGAGCGTAGCACATCCAAATCCCCTCTCCCTCTTTGTCATTCTGCTCGGAACTCACCACAGCCCAATGCCCGATTACTGCCTCAGTCTAGGGTTAGGCTTAGGGCTAGGGTTAGGGTTATGCCTAGGGTTAGGGTTCACAAAACCACAAAGCCAGGAACTCCAGGGATACTCACCATGCAAAAGGCAGGCCAAGTTGAGTGTAGCACATCCAAATCGTTGCTCCCTCTTTGTCATTCTGCTCGGAACTCACCACGGCCCAATGCCCGATATCTGCCTCAGTCTAGGGTTAGGCTTAGGGCTAGGGTTAGGGTTATGCCTAGGGTTAGGGTTCACAAAACCACAAAGCCAGGAGCTCCAGGGATACTCCCCATGCAAAAGGCAGGCCAAGTTGAGCGTAGCACATCCAAATCCCCTCTCCCTCTTTGTCATTCTGCTCGGAACTCACCACAGCCCAATGCCCGATTACTGCCTCAGTCTAGGGTTAGGCTTAGGGCTAGGGTTAGGGTTATGCCTAGGGTTAGGCTTCACAAAACCACAAAGCCAGGAGCTCCAGGGATACTCCCCATGCAAAAGGCAGGCCAAGTTGAGCGTAGCACATCCAAATCCCCTCTCCCTCTTTGTCATTCTCCTCGGAACTCCCCACAGCCCAATGCCCGATTTCTGCCTCAGTCTAGGGTTAGGCTTAGGGCTAGGGTTAGGGTTATGCCTAGGGTTAGGGTTCAGAAAACCACAAAGCCAGGAGCTCCAGGGATACTCACCATGCAAAAGGCAGGCCAAGTTGAGCGTAGCACATCCAAATCCTTGCTCCCTCTTTGTCATTCTGCTCGGAACTCACCACAGCCCAATGCCCGATTACTGCCTCAGTCTAGGGTTAGGCTTAGGGCTAGGGTTAGGGTTATGCCTAGGGTTAGGGTTCACAAAACCACAAAGCCAGGAGCTCCAGGGACACTGATCATGCGAAAGGCAGGCCAAGTTAAGCACGGCACATCCAAAACCTTGCTCCCTCTTCTTCTTTCTGCAAGGGTTAGTGTTAGGGGCTCGGGTTAGGGTTAGGGGTTAGGGTTAGGGGTAGGGTTAGGGTTAGGGTTTTGACTAGGGTTAGGATTGAGAAAACCACAAAGCCAGGGGACCCAGGCACACTAAGCATGCAAAAGGCAGGCCAAGTTGAGCGTAGCACATCCAAATCCCCTCTCCCTCTTCGTCATTCTGCTCGGAACTCCCCACAGCCCAATGCCCGATTTCTGCCTCAGTCTAGGGTTAGGCTTAGGGCTAGGGTTAGGGTTATGCCTAGGGTTAGGGTTATGCCTAGGGTCAGGGTTATGCCTAGGGTTAGGGTTCAGAAAACCACAAAGCCAGGAGATCCAGGGATACTCACCATGCAAAAGGCAGGCCAAGTTGAGCGTAGCACATCCAAATCCTTGCTCCCTCTTTGTCATTCTGCTCGGAACTCACCACAGCCCAATGCCCGATTACTGCCTCAGTCTAGGGTTAGGCTTAGGGCTAGGGTTAGGGTTATGCCTAGGGTTAGGGTTCACAAAACCACAAAGCCAGGAGATCCAGGGATACTCCCCATGCAAAAGGCAGGCCAAGTTGAGCGTAGCACATCCAAATCCTTGCTCCCTCTTTGTCATTCTGCTCGGAACTTCCCACAGCCCAATGCCCGATTTCTGCCTCAGTCTAGGGTTAGGCTTAGGGCTAGGGTTAGGGTTATGCCTAGGGTTAGGCTTCACAAAACCACAAAGCCAGGAGCTCCAGGGATACTCACCATGCAAAAGGCAGGCCAAGTTGAGCATAGCACATCCAAATCCCCTCTCCCTCTTCGTCATTCTCCTCGGAACTCCCCACAGCCCAATGCCCGATTACTGGCTCAGTCTAGGGTTAGGCTTAGGGCTAGGGTTAGGGTTATGCCTAGGGTTAGGGTTCACAAAACCACAAAGCCAGGAGCTCCAGGGATACTCACCATGCACAAGGCAGGCCAAGTTGAGCGTAGCACATCCAAATCCCCTCTCCCTCTTTGTCATTCTGCTCGGAACTCCCCACAGCCCAATGCCCGATTTCTGCCTCAGTCTACGGTTAAGCTTAGGGCTAGGGTTAGGGTTATGCCTAGGGTTAGGGTTCAGAAAACCACAAAGCCAGGAGCTCCAGGGATACTCACCATGCAAAAGGCAGGCCAAGTTGAGCGTAGCACATCCAAATCCCCTCTCCCTCTTCGTCATTCTGCTCGGAACTCGCCACAGCCCAATGCCCGATTACTGCCTCAGTCTAGGGTTAGGCTTAGGGCTAGGGTTAGGGTTATGCCTAGGGTTAGGGTTCAGAAAACCACAAAGCCAGGAGCTCCAGGGATACTCCCCATGCAAAAGGCAGGCCAAGTTGAGCGTAGCACATCCAAATCCTTGCTCCCTCTTCGTCATTCTGCTCGGAACTCCCCACAGCCCAATGCCCGATTACTGCCTCAGTCTAGGGTTAGGCTTAGGGCTAGGGTTAGGGTTCTGCCTAGGGTTAGGGTTCACAAAACCACAAAGCCAGGAGCTCCAGGGACACTGATCATGCGAAAGGCAGGCCAAGTTAAGCACGGCACATCCAAAACCTTGCTCCCTCTTCTTCTTTCTGCAAGGGTTATGGTTAGGGTTAGGGGCTCGGGTTTGGGTTAGGCTTAGGGGTTAGGGTTATGCCTAGGCTTAGGATTGAGAAAACCACAAAGCCAGGAGACCCAGGGACACTGACCATACAAAAGGTAGGCCAACTTAAGCATGGCATATCAAAACCTTCCACCCTCTTCCTCTTTCTGCTCGGAACTCACCACAGACCGATGCCCGATTAGTGGCTCAATCTATCGTTAGAGTTAGGTTTAGGCGTTCTCCTAGGATTAGGGTTGAGAAAACCACAAAGCCAGGAGCTCCAGGGATACGCAGCATGCAAAAGGCATACCAAGGTGAGGAGGACACAGCCCAAACCTTGCTCCCTCTTTGTCTTTCTGCTCAGAACTTGCCACAACACTCTGCCGGATTTCTGGCTCAAGGTAGGGTTAGGGATAGGGTTAGGCCTTGGGTTAGGGTTAGGGTTAGGGGTTAGGGTTACGCCTAGGGTTAAGGTTGAGAAAACCACAAAGCCAGGAGCTCCAGGGATACTCACCATGCAAAAGGCAGGCCAAGTTAAGCACGGCACATCCAAAACCTTGCTCCCTCTTCTTCTTTCTGCAAGGGTTAGGGTTAGGGGCTCGTGTTAGGGTTAGGGGTTAGGGTTAGGGGTAGGGTTAGGGTTAGGGTTTTGACTAGGGTTAGGATTGAGAAAACCACAAAGCCAGGGGACCCAGGCACACTAAGCATGCAAAAGGCAGGCCAAGTTGAGCGTAGCACATCCAAATCCTTGCTCCCTCTTCGTCATTCTGCTCGGAACTCACCACAGCCCAATGCCCAATTTCTGCCTCAGTCTAGGGTTAGGCTTAGGGCTAGGGTTAGGGTTATGCCTAGGGTTAGGGTTATGCCTAGGGTTAGGGTTCAGAAAACCACAAAGCCAGGAGCTCCAGGGATACACACCATGCAAAAGGCAGGCCAAGTTAAGCACGGCACATCCAAATCCTTGCTCCCTCTTCGTCATTCTGCTCAGAACTCCCCACAGCCCTATGCCCGATTTCTGCCTCAGTCTAGGGTTAGGCTTAGGGCTAGGGTTAGGGTTATGCCTAGGGTTAGGGTTCACAAAACCACAAAGCCAGGAGCTCCAGGGACACTGATCATGCGAAAGGCAGGCCAAGTTAAGCACGGCACATCCAAAACCTTGCTCCCTCTTCTTCTTTCTGCAAGGGTTAGGGTTAGGGGCTCGGGTTAGGGTTAGGGGTTAGGGTTAGGGGTAGGGTTAGGGTTAGGGTTTTGACTAGGGTTAGGATTGAGAAAACCACAAAGCCAGGGGACCCAGGCACACTAAGCATGCAAAAGGCAGGCCAAGTTGAGCGTAGCACATCCAAATCCCCTCTCCCTCTTCGTCATTCTGCTCGGAACTCCCCACAGCCCAATGCCCGATTTCTGCCTCAGTCTAGGGTTAGGCTTAGGGCTAGGGTTAGGGTTATGCCTAGGGTTAGGGTTATGCCTAGGTTTAGGGTTATGCCTAGGGTTAGGGTTCAGAAAACCACAAAGCCAGGAGCTCCAGGGATACTCACCATGCAAAAGGCAGGCCAAGTTGAGCGTAGCACATCCAAATCCTTGCTCCCTCTTTGTCATTCTGCTCGGAACTCCCCACAGCCCAATGCCCGATTACTGCCTCAGTCTAGGGTTAGGCTTAGGGCTAGGGTTAGGGTTATGCCTAGGGTTAGGGTTCACAAAACCACAAAGCCAGGAGATCCAGGGATACTCCCCATGCAAAAGGCAGGCCAAGTTGAGCGTAGCACATCCAAATCCTTGCTCCCTCTTTGTCATTCTGCTCGGAACTTCCCACAGCCCAATGCCCGATTTCTGCCTCAGTCTAGGGTTAGGTTTAGGGCTAGGGTTAGGGTTATGCCTAGGGTTAGGGTTCACAAAACCACAAAGCCAGGAGCTCCAGGGATACTCACCATGCAAAAGGCAGGCCAAGTTGAGCATAGCACATCCAAATCCCCTCTCCCTCTTCGTCATTCTGCTCGGAACTCACCACAGCCCAATGCCCGATTACTGCCTCAGTCTAGGGTTAGGCTTAGGGCTAGGGTTAGGGTTATGCCTAGGGTTAGGGTTATGCCTAGGGTTAGGGTTCACAAAACCACAAAGCCAGGAGATCCAGGGATACACACCATGCAAAAGGCAGGCCAAGTTGAGCGTAGCACATCCAAATCCCCTCTCCCTCTTCTTCATTCTGCTCGGAACTCACCACAGCCCAATGCCCGATTACTGCCTCAGTCTAGGGTTAGGCTTAGGGCTAGGGTTAGGGTTATGCCTAGGGTTAGGGTTCACAAAACCACAAAGCCAGGAGATCCAGGGATACTCAACATGCAAAAGGCAGGCCAAGTTGAGCGTAGCACATCCAAATCATTGCTCCCTCTTTGTCATTCTGCTCCGAACTCACCACAGCCCAATGCCCGATATCTGCCTCAGTCTAGGGTTAGGCTTAGGGCTAGGGTTAGGGTTATGCCTAGGGTTAGGCTTCACAAAACCACAAAGCCAGGAGCTCCAGGGATACTCACCATGCAAAAGGCAGGCCAAGTTGAGCATAGCACATCCAAATCCCCTCTCCCTCTTCGTCATTCTCCTCGGAACTCCCCACAGCCCAATGCCCGATTACTGGCTCAGTCTAGGGTTAGGCTTAGGGCTAGGGTTAGGGTTATGCCTAGGGTTAGGGTTCACAAAACCACAAAGCCAGGAGCTCCAGGGATACTCCCCATGCAAAAGGCAGGCCAAGTTGAGCGTAGCACATCCAAATCCTTGCTCCCTCTTTGTCATTCTGCTCGGAACTCCCCACAGCCCAATGCCCGATTTCTGCCTCAGTCTACGGTTAAGCTTAGGGCTAGGGTTAGGGTTATGCCTAGGGTTAGGGTTCAGAAAACCACAAAGCCAGGAGCTCCAGGGATACTCACCATGCAAAAGGCAGGCCAAGTTGAGCGTAGCACATCCAAATCCTTGCTCCCTCTTTGTCATTCTGCTCGGAACTCACCACAGCCCAATGCCCGATTACTGCCTCAGTCTAGGGTTAGGCTTAGGGCTAGGGTTAGGGTTATGCCTAGGGTTAGGGTTCACAAAACCACAAAGCCAGGAGCTCCAGGGATACTCACCATGCAAAAGGCAGGCCAAGTTGAGCGTAGCACATCCAAATCCCCTCTCCCTCTTTGTCATTCTGCTCGGAACTCCCCACAGCCCAATGCCCGATTTCTGCCTCAGTCTACGGTTAAGCTTAGGGCTAGGGTTAGGGTTATGCCTAGGGTTAGGGTTCAGAAAACCACAAAGCCAGGAGCTCCAGGGATACTCACCATGCAAAAGGCAGGCCAAGTTGAGCGTAGCACATCCAAATCCCCTCTCCCTCTTCGTCATTCTGCTCGGAACTCACCACAGCCCAATGCCCGATTACTGCCTCAGTCTAGGGTTAGGCTTAGGGCTAGGGTTAGGGTTATGCCTAGGGTTAGGGTTCAGAAAACCACAAAGCCAGGAGCTCCAGGGATACTCAACATGCAAAAGGCAGGCCAAGTTGAGCGTAGCACATCCAAATCATTGCTCCCTCTTTGTCATTCTGCTCGGAACTCACCACAGCCCAATGCCCAATTACTGGCTCAGTCTAGGGTTAGGCTTAGGGCTAGGGTTAGGGCTATGCCTAGGGTTAGGATTCACAAAACCACAAAGCCAAGAGCTCCAGGGATACTCCCCATGCAAAAGGCAGGCCAAGTTGAGCGTAGCACATCCAAATCCTTGCTCCCTCTTCTTCATTCTGCTCGGAACTCCCCACAGCCCAATGCCCGATTTCTGCCTCAGTCTAGGGTTAGGCTTAGGGCTAGGGTTAGGGTTATGCCTAGGGTTAGGGTTCACAAAACCACAAAGCCAGGAGCTCCAGGGATACTCAACATGCAAAAGGCAGGCCAAGTTGAGCGTAGCACATCCAAATCCCCTCTCCCTCTTCGTCATTCTGCTCGGAACTCACCACAGCCCAATGCCCGATTACTGCCTCAGTCTAGGGTTAGGCTTAGGGCTAGGGTTAGGGTTATGCCTAGGGTTAGGGTTCACAAAACCACAAAGCCAGGAACTCCAGGGATACTCACCATGAAAAAGGCAGGCCAAGTTGAGTGTAGCACATCCAAATCGTTGCTCCCTCTTTGTCATTCTGCTCGGAACTCACCACAGCCCAATGCCCGATTACTGCCTCAGTCTAGGGTTAGGCTTAGGGCTAGGGTTAGGGTTATGCCTAGGGTTAGGGTTCACAAAACCACAAAGCCAGGAGCTCCAGGGATACTCCCCATGCAAAAGGCAGGCCAAGTTGAGCGTAGCACATCCAAATCCCCTCTCCCTCTTCGTCATTCTGCTCGGAACTCCCCACAGCCCAATGCCCGATTTCTGCCTCAGTCTAGGGTTAGGCTTAGGGCTAGGGTTAGGGTTATGCCTAGGGTTAGGGTTCAGAAAACCACAAAGCCAGGAGATCCAGGGATACTCACCATGCAAAAGGCAGGCCAAGTTGAGCGTAGCACATCCAAATCCCCTCTCCCTCTTCTTCATTCTGCTCGGAACTCACCACAGCCCAATGCCCGATTACTGCCTCAGTCTAGGGTTAGGCTTAGGGCTAGGGTTAGGGTTATGCCTAGGGTTAGGGTTCACAAAACCACAAAGCCAGGAGCTCCAGGGATACTCAACATGCAAAAGGCAGGCCAAGTTGAGCGTAGCACATCCAAATCATTGCTCCCTCTTTGTCATTCTGCTCGGAACTCACCACAGCCCAATGCCCGATATCTGCCTCAGTCTAGGGTTAGGCTTAGGGCTAGGGTTAGGGTTATGCCTAGGGTTAGGCTTCACAAAACCACAAAGCCAGGAGCTCCAGGGATACTCACCATGCAAAAGGCAGGCCAAGTTGAGCATAGCACATCCAAATCCCCTCTCCCTCTTCGTCATTCTCCTCGGAACTCCCCACAGCCCAATGCCCGATTACTGGCTCAGTCTAGGGTTAGGCTTAGGGCTAGGGTTAGGGTTATGCCTAGGGTTAGGGTTCACAAAACCACAAAGCCAGGAGCTCCAGGGATACTCCCCATGCAAAAGGCAGGCCAAGTTGAGCGTAGCACATCCAAATCCTTGCTCCCTCTTCTTCATTCTGCTCGGAACTCACCACAGCCCAATGCCCGATTTCTGCCTCAGTCTACGGTTAAGCTTAGGGCTAGGGTTAGGGTTATGCCTAGGGTTAGGCTTCAGAAAACCACAAAGCCAGGAGCTCCAGGGATACTCCCCATGCAAAAGGCAGGCCAAGTTGAGCGTAGCACATCCAAATCCTTGCTCCCTCTTCGTCATTCTGCTCGGAACTCACCACAGCCCAATGCCCGATTACTGCCTCAGTCTAGGGTTAGGCTTAGGGCTAGGGTTAGGGTTATGCCTAGGGTTAGGGTTCACAAAACCACAAAGCCAGGAGCTCCAGGGATACTCACCATGCAAAAGGCAGGCCAAGTTGAGCGTAGCACATCCAAATCCTTGCTCCCTCTTTGTCATTCTGCTCGGAACTCACCACAGCCCAATGCCCGATTTCTACCTCAGTCTAGGGTTAGGCTTAGGGCTAGGATTAGGGTTATGCTTAGGGTTAGGGTTCACAAAACCACAAAGCCAGGAGCTCCAGGGATACTCACCATGCAAAAGGCAGGCCAAGTTGAGAGTAGCACATCCAAATCCTTGCTCCCTCTTTGTCATTCTGCTCGGAACTCACCACAGCCCAATGCCCGATTACTGCCTCAGTCTAGGGTTAGGCTTAGGGCTAGGGTTAGGGTTATGCCTAGGGTTAGGGTTCAGAAAACCACAAAGCCAGGAGCTCCAGGGATACTCAACATGCAAAAGGCAGGCCAAGTTGAGCGTAGCACATCCAAATCATTGCTCCCTCTTTGTCATTCTGCTCGGAACTCACCACAGCCCAATGCCCGATTACTGGCTCAGTCTAGGGTTAGGCTTAGGGCTAGGGTTAGGGTTATGCCTAGGGTTAGGATTCACAAAACCACAAAGCCAGGAGCTCCAGGGATACTCCCCATGCAAAAGGCAGGCCAAGTTGAGCGTAGCACATCCAAATCCCCTCTCCCTCTTCTTCATTCTGCTCGGAACTCCCCACAGCCCAATGCCCGATTTCTGCCTCAGTCTAGGGTTAGGCTTAGGGCTAGGGTTAGGGTTATGCCTAGGGTTAGGGTTATGCCTAGGGTTAGGGTTCACAAAACCACAAAGCCAGGAGCTCCAGGGATACTCCCCATGCAAAAGGCAGGCCAAGTTGAGCGTAGCACATCCAAATCCCCTCTCCCTCTTTGTCATTCTGCTCGGAACTCACCACAGCCCAATGCCCGATTACTGCCTCAGTCTAGGGTTAGGCTTAGGGCTAGGGTTAGGGTTATGCCTAGGGTTAGGGTTCACAAAACCACAAAGCCAGGAACTCCAGGGATACTCACCATGCAAAAGGCAGGCCAAGTTGAGTGTAGCACATCCAAATCGTTGCTCCCTCTTTGTCATTCTGCTCGGAACTCACCACGGCCCAATGCCCGATATCTGCCTCAGTCTAGGGTTAGGCTTAGGGCTAGGGTTAGGGTTATGCCTAGGGTTAGGGTTCACAAAACCACAAAGCCAGGAGCTCCAGGGATACTCCCCATGCAAAAGGCAGGCCAAGTTGAGCGTAGCACATCCAAATCCCCTCTCCCTCTTTGTCATTCTGCTCGGAACTCACCACAGCCCAATGCCCGATTACTGCCTCAGTCTAGGGTTAGGCTTAGGGCTAGGGTTAGGGTTATGCCTAGGGTTAGGCTTCACAAAACCACAAAGCCAGGAGCTCCAGGGATACTCCCCATGCAAAAGGCAGGCCAAGTTGAGCGTAGCACATCCAAATCCCCTCTCCCTCTTTGTCATTCTCCTCGGAACTCCCCACAGCCCAATGCCCGATTTCTGCCTCAGTCTAGGGTTAGGCTTAGGGCTAGGGTTAGGGTTATGCCTAGGGTTAGGGTTCAGAAAACCACAAAGCCAGGAGCTCCAGGGATACTCACCATGCAAAAGGCAGGCCAAGTTGAGCGTAGCACATCCAAATCCTTGCTCCCTCTTTGTCATTCTGCTCGGAACTCACCACAGCCCAATGCCCGATTACTGCCTCAGTCTAGGGTTAGGCTTAGGGCTAGGGTTAGGGTTATGCCTAGGGTTAGGGTTCACAAAACCACAAAGCCAGGAGCTCCAGGGACACTGATCATGCGAAAGGCAGGCCAAGTTAAGCACGGCACATCCAAAACCTTGCTCCCTCTTCTTCTTTCTGCAAGGGTTAGTGTTAGGGGCTCGGGTTAGGGTTAGGGGTTAGGGTTAGGGGTAGGGTTAGGGTTAGGGTTTTGACTAGGGTTAGGATTGAGAAAACCACAAAGCCAGGGGACCCAGGCACACTAAGCATGCAAAAGGCAGGCCAAGTTGAGCGTAGCACATCCAAATCCCCTCTCCCTCTTCGTCATTCTGCTCGGAACTCCCCACAGCCCAATGCCCGATTTCTGCCTCAGTCTAGGGTTAGGCTTAGGGCTAGGGTTAGGGTTATGCCTAGGGTTAGGGTTATGCCTAGGGTCAGGGTTATGCCTAGGGTTAGGGTTCAGAAAACCACAAAGCCAGGAGATCCAGGGATACTCACCATGCAAAAGGCAGGCCAAGTTGAGCGTAGCACATCCAAATCCTTGCTCCCTCTTTGTCATTCTGCTCGGAACTCACCACAGCCCAATGCCCGATTACTGCCTCAGTCTAGGGTTAGGCTTAGGGCTAGGGTTAGGGTTATGCCTAGGGTTAGGGTTCACAAAACCACAAAGCCAGGAGATCCAGGGATACTCCCCATGCAAAAGGCAGGCCAAGTTGAGCGTAGCACATCCAAATCCTTGCTCCCTCTTTGTCATTCTGCTCGGAACTTCCCACAGCCCAATGCCCGATTTCTGCCTCAGTCTAGGGTTAGGCTTAGGGCTAGGGTTAGGGTTATGCCTAGGGTTAGGCTTCACAAAACCACAAAGCCAGGAGCTCCAGGGATACTCACCATGCAAAAGGCAGGCCAAGTTGAGCATAGCACATCCAAATCCCCTCTCCCTCTTCGTCATTCTCCTCGGAACTCCCCACAGCCCAATGCCCGATTACTGGCTCAGTCTAGGGTTAGGCTTAGGGCTAGGGTTAGGGTTATGCCTAGGGTTAGGGTTCACAAAACCACAAAGCCAGGAGCTCCAGGGATACTCCCCATGCAAAAGGCAGGCCAAGTTGAGCGTAGCACATCCAAATCCTTGCTCCCTCTTCTTCATTCTGCTCGGAACTCACCACAGCCCAATGCCCGATTTCTGCCTCAGTCTACGGTTAAGCTTAGGGCTAGGGTTAGGGTTATGCCTAGGGTTAGGCTTCAGAAAACCACAAAGCCAGGAGCTCCAGGGATACTCCCCATGCAAAAGGCAGGCCAAGTTGAGCGTAGCACATCCAAATCCTTGCTCCCTCTTCGTCATTCTGCTCGGAACTCACCACAGCCCAATGCCCGATTACTGCCTCAGTCTAGGGTTAGGCTTAGGGCTAGGGTTAGGGTTATGCCTAGGGTTAGGGTTCACAAAACCACAAAGCCAGGAGCTCCAGGGATACTCACCATGCAAAAGGCAGGCCAAGTTGAGCGTAGCACATCCAAATCCTTGCTCCCTCTTTGTCATTCTGCTCGGAACTCACCACAGCCCAATGCCCGATTTCTACCTCAGTCTAGGGTTAGGCTTAGGGCTAGGATTAGGGTTATGCTTAGGGTTAGGGTTCACAAAACCACAAAGCCAGGAGCTCCAGGGATACTCACCATGCAAAAGGCAGGCCAAGTTGAGAGTAGCACATCCAAATCCTTGCTCCCTCTTTGTCATTCTGCTCGGAACTCACCACAGCCCAATGCCCGATTACTGCCTCAGTCTAGGGTTAGGCTTAGGGCTAGGGTTAGGGTTATGCCTAGGGTTAGGGTTCAGAAAACCACAAAGCCAGGAGCTCCAGGGATACTCAACATGCAAAAGGCAGGCCAAGTTGAGCGTAGCACATCCAAATCATTGCTCCCTCTTTGTCATTCTGCTCGGAACTCACCACAGCCCAATGCCCGATTACTGGCTCAGTCTAGGGTTAGGCTTAGGGCTAGGGTTAGGGTTATGCCTAGGGTTAGGATTCACAAAACCACAAAGCCAGGAGCTCCAGGGATACTCCCCATGCAAAAGGCAGGCCAAGTTGAGCGTAGCACATCCAAATCCCCTCTCCCTCTTCTTCATTCTGCTCGGAACTCCCCACAGCCCAATGCCCGATTTCTGCCTCAGTCTAGGGTTAGGCTTAGGGCTAGGGTTAGGGTTATGCCTAGGGTTAGGGTTATGCCTAGGGTTAGGGTTCACAAAACCACAAAGCCAGGAGCTCCAGGGATACTCCCCATGCAAAAGGCAGGCCAAGTTGAGCGTAGCACATCCAAATCCCCTCTCCCTCTTTGTCATTCTGCTCGGAACTCACCACAGCCCAATGCCCGATTACTGCCTCAGTCTAGGGTTAGGCTTAGGGCTAGGGTTAGGGTTATGCCTAGGGTTAGGGTTCACAAAACCACAAAGCCAGGAACTCCAGGGATACTCACCATGCAAAAGGCAGGCCAAGTTGAGTGTAGCACATCCAAATCGTTGCTCCCTCTTTGTCATTCTGCTCGGAACTCACCACGGCCCAATGCCCGATATCTGCCTCAGTCTAGGGTTAGGCTTAGGGCTAGGGTTAGGGTTATGCCTAGGGTTAGGGTTCACAAAACCACAAAGCCAGGAGCTCCAGGGATACTCCCCATGCAAAAGGCAGGCCAAGTTGAGCGTAGCACATCCAAATCCCCTCTCCCTCTTTGTCATTCTGCTCGGAACTCACCACAGCCCAATGCCCGATTACTGCCTCAGTCTAGGGTTAGGCTTAGGGCTAGGGTTAGGGTTATGCCTAGGGTTAGGCTTCACAAAACCACAAAGCCAGGAGCTCCAGGGATACTCCCCATGCAAAAGGCAGGCCAAGTTGAGCGTAGCACATCCAAATCCCCTCTCCCTCTTTGTCATTCTCCTCGGAACTCCCCACAGCCCAATGCCCGATTTCTGCCTCAGTCTAGGGTTAGGCTTAGGGCTAGGGTTAGGGTTATGCCTAGGGTTAGGGTTCAGAAAACCACAAAGCCAGGAGCTCCAGGGATACTCACCATGCAAAAGGCAGGCCAAGTTGAGCGTAGCACATCCAAATCCTTGCTCCCTCTTTGTCATTCTGCTCGGAACTCACCACAGCCCAATGCCCGATTACTGCCTCAGTCTAGGGTTAGGCTTAGGGCTAGGGTTAGGGTTATGCCTAGGGTTAGGGTTCACAAAACCACAAAGCCAGGAGCTCCAGGGACACTGATCATGCGAAAGGCAGGCCAAGTTAAGCACGGCACATCCAAAACCTTGCTCCCTCTTCTTCTTTCTGCAAGGGTTAGTGTTAGGGGCTCGGGTTAGGGTTAGGGGTTAGGGTTAGGGGTAGGGTTAGGGTTAGGGTTTTGACTAGGGTTAGGATTGAGAAAACCACAAAGCCAGGGGACCCAGGCACACTAAGCATGCAAAAGGCAGGCCAAGTTGAGCGTAGCACATCCAAATCCCCTCTCCCTCTTCGTCATTCTGCTCGGAACTCCCCACAGCCCAATGCCCGATTTCTGCCTCAGTCTAGGGTTAGGCTTAGGGCTAGGGTTAGGGTTATGCCTAGGGTTAGGGTTATGCCTAGGGTTAGGGTTATGCCTAGGGTTAGGGTTCAGAAAACCACAAAGCCAGGAGATCCAGGGATACTCACCATGCAAAAGGCAGGCCAAGTTGAGCGTAGCACATCCAAATCCTTGCTCCCTCTTTGTCATTCTGCTCGGAACTCACCACAGCCCAATGCCCGATTACTGCCTCAGTCTAGGGTTAGGCTTAGGGCTAGGGTTAGGGTTATGCCTAGGGTTAGGGTTCACAAAACCACAAAGCCAGGAGATCCAGGGATACTCCCCATGCAAAAGGCAGGCCAAGTTGAGCGTAGCACATCCAAATCCTTGCTCCCTCTTTGTCATTCTGCTCGGAACTTCCCACAGCCCAATGCCCGATTTCTGCCTCAGTCTAGGGTTAGGCTTAGGGCTAGGGTTAGGGTTATGCCTAGGGTTAGGGTTCACAAAACCACAAAGCCAGGAGCTCCAGGGATACTCACCATGCAAAAGGCAGGCCAAGTTGAGCATAGCACATCCAAATCCCCTCTCCCTCTTCGTCATTCTGCTCGGAACTCACCACAGCCCAATGCCCGATTACTGCCTCAGTCTAGGGTTAGGCTTAGGGCTAGGGTTAGGGTTATGCCTAGGGTTAGGGTTATGCCTAGGGTTAGGGTTCAGAAAACCACAAAGCCAGGAGATCCAGGGATACACACCATGCAAAAGGCAGGCCAAGTTGAGCGTAGCACATCCAAATCCCCTCTCCCTCTTCTTCATTCTGCTCGGAACTCACCACAGCCCAATGCCCGATTACTGCCTCAGTCTAGGGTTAGGCTTAGGGCTAGGGTTAGGGTTATGCCTAGGGTTAGGGTTCACAAAACCACAAAGCCAGGAGCTCCAGGGATACTCAACATGCAAAAGGCAGGCCAAGTTGAGCGTAGCACATCCAAATCATTGCTCCCTCTTTGTCATTCTGCTCCGAACTCACCACAGCCCAATGCCCGATATCTGCCTCAGTCTAGGGTTAGGCTTAGGGCTAGGGTTAGGGTTATGCCTAGGGTTAGGCTTCACAAAACCACAAAGCCAGGAGCTCCAGGGATACTCACCATGCAAAAGGCAGGCCAAGTTGAGCATAGCACATCCAAATCCCCTCTCCCTCTTCGTCATTCTCCTCGGAACTCCCCACAGCCCAATGCCCGATTACTGGCTCAGTCTAGGGTTAGGCTTAGGGCTAGGGTTAGGGTTATGCCTAGGGTTAGGGTTCACAAAACCACAAAGCCAGGAGCTCCAGGGATACTCACCATGCAAAAGGCAGGCCAAGTTGAGCGTAGCACATCCAAATCCTTGCTCCCTCTTTGTCATTCTGCTCGGAACTCCCCACAGCCCAATGCCCGATTTCTGCCTCAGTCTACGGTTAAGCTTAGGGCTAGGGTTAGGGTTATGCCTAGGGTTAGGGTTCAGAAAACCACAAAGCCAGGAGCTCCAGGGATACTCCCCATGCAAAAGGCAGGCCAAGTTGAGCGTAGCACATCCAAATCCCCTCTCCCTCTTTGTCATTCTGCTCGGAACTCCCCACAGCCCAATGCCCGATTTCTGCCTCAGTCTAGGGTTAGGCTTAGGGCTAGGGTTAGGGTTATGCCTAGGGTTAGGGTTCACAAAACCACAAAGCCAGGAGCTCCAGGGATACTCAACATGCAAAAGGCAGGCCAAGTTGAGCGTAGCACATCCAAATCATTGCTCTCTCTTTGTCATTCTGCTCGGAACTCACCACAGCCCAATGCCCGATTACTGCCTCAGTCTAGGGTTAGGCTTAGGGCTAGGGTTAGGGCTATGCCTAGGGTTAGGATTCACAAAACCACAAAGCCAGGAGCTCCAGGGATACTCCCCATGCAAAAGGCAGGCCAAGTTGAGCGTAGCACATCCAAATCCTTGCTCCCTCTTCTTCATTCTGCTCGGAACTCCCCACAGCCCAATGCCCGATTTCTGCCTCAGTCTAGGGTTAGGCTTAGGGCTAGGGTTAGGGTTATGCCTAGGGTTAGGGTTCACAAAACCACAAAGCCAGGAGCTCCAGGGATACTCCCCATGCAAAAGGCAGGCCAAGTTGAGCGTAGCACATCCAAATCCCCTCTCCCTCTTTGTCATTCTGCTCGGAACTCACCACAGCCCAATGCCCGATTACTGCCTCAGTCTAGGGTTAGGCTTAGGGCTAGGGTTAGGGTTATGCCTAGGGTTAGGCTTCAGAAAACCACAAAGCCAGGAGCTCCAGGGATACTCACCATGCAAAAGGCAGGCCAAGTTGAGCATAGCACATCCAAATCCCCTCTCCCTCTTCGTCATTCTCCTCGGAACTCCCCACAGCCCAATGCCCGATTACTGGCTCAGTCTAGGGTTAGGCTTAGGGCTAGGGTCAGGGTTATGCCTAGGGTTAGGGTTCACAAAACCACAAAGCCAGGAACTCCAGGGATACTCCCCATGCAAAAGGCAGGCCAAGTTGAGCGTAGCACATCCAAATCCTTGCTCCCTCTTCTTCATTCTGCTCGGAACTCACCACAGCCCAATGCCCGATTTCTGCCTCAGTCTACGGTTAAGCTTAGGGCTAGGGTTAGGGTTATGCCTAGGGTTAGGCTTCAGAAAACCACAAAGCCAGGAGCTCCAGGGATACTCCCCATGCAAAAGGCAGGCCAAGTTGAGCGTAGCACATCCAAATCCTTGCTTCCTCTTCGTCATTCTGCTCGGAACTCACCACAGCCCAATGCCCGATTACTGCCTCAGTCTAGGGTTAGGCTTAGGGCTAGGGTTAGGGTTATGCCTAGGGTTAGGGTTCACAAAACCACAAAGCCAGGAGCTCCAGGGATACTCACCATGCAAAAGGCAGGCCAAGTTGAGCGTAGCACATCCAAATCCTTGCTCCCTCTTTGTCATTCTGCTCGGAACTCACCACAGCCCAATGCCCGATTTCTACCTCAGTCTAGGGTTAGGCTTAGGGCTAGGGTTAGGGTTATGCCTAGGGTTAGGCTTCAGAAAACCACAAAGCCAGGAGCTCCAAGGATACTCCCCATGCAAAAGGCAGGCCAAGTTGAGCGTAGCACATCCAAATCCTTGCTCCCTCTTCGTCATTCTGCTCGGAACTCACCACAGCCCAATGCCCGATTACTGCCTCAGTCTAGGGTTAGGCTTAGGGCTAGGGTTAGGGTTATGCCTAGGGTTAGGGTTCAGAAAACCACAAAGCCAGGAGCTCCAGGGATACTCAACATGCAAAAGGCAGGCCAAGTTGAGCGTAGCACATCCAAATCCTTGCTCCCTCTTTGTCATTCTGCTCGGAACTCACCACAGCCCAATGCCCGATTACTGGCTCAGTCTAGGGTTAGGCTTAGGGCTAGGGTTAGGGTTATGCCTAGGGTTAGGATTCACAAAACCACAAAGCCAGGAGCTCCAGGGATACTCCCCATGCAAAAGGCAGGCCAAGTTGAGCGTAGCACATCCAAATCCCCTCTCCCTCTTCTTCATTCTGCTCGGAACTCCCCACAGCCCAATGCCCGATTTCTGCCTCAGTCTAGGGTTAGGCTTAGGGCTAGGGTTAGGGTTATGCCTAGGGTTAGGGTTCAGAAAACCACAAAGCCAGGAGCTCCAGGGATACTCCCCATGCAAAAGGCAGGCCAAGTTGAGCATAGCACATCCAAATCCCCCCTCCCTCTTCGTCATTCTGCACGGAACTCACCACAGCCCAATGCCCGATTTCTGCCTCAGTCTAGGGTTAGGCTTAGGGCTAGGGTTAGGGTTATGCCTAGGGTTAGGGTTCACAAAACCACAAAGCCAGGAGCTCCAGGGATACTCCCCATGCAAAAGGCAGGCCAAGTTGAGCGTAGCACATCCAAATCCCCTCTCCCTCTTCGTCATTCTGCTCGGAACTCACCACAGCCCAATGCCCGATTACTGCCTCAGTCTAGGGTTAGGCTTAGGGCTAGCGTTAGGGTTATGCCTAGGGTTAGGGTTCACAAAACCACAAAGCCAGGAACTCCAGGGATACTCACCATGCAAAAGGCAGGCCAAGTTGAGTGTAGCACATCCAAATCGTTGCTCCCTCTTTGTCATTCTGCTCGGAACTCACCACGGCCCAATGCCCGATATCTGCCTCAGTCTAGGGTTAGGCTTAGGGCTAGGGTTAGGGTTATGCCTAGGGTTAGGGTTCACAAAACCACAAAGCCAGGAGCTCCAGGGATACTCCCCATGCAAAAGGCAGGCCAAGTTGAGCGTAGCACATCCAAATCCCCTCTCCCTCTTTGTCATTCTGCTCGGAACTCACCACAGCCCAATGCCCGATTACTGCCTCAGTCTAGGGTTAGGCTTAGGGCTAGGGTTAGGGTTATGCCTAGGGTTAGGGTTCACAAAACCACAAAGCCAGGAGCTCCAGGGATACTCCCCATGCAAAAGGCAGGCCAAGTTGAGCGTAGCACATCCAAATCCCCTCTCCCTCTTTGTCATTCTCCTCGGAACTCCCCACAGCCCAATGCCCGATTTCTGCCTCAGTCTAGGGTTAGGCTTAGGGCTAGGGTTAGGGTTATGCCTAGGGTTAGGGTTCAGAAAACCACAAAGCCAGGAGCTCCAGGGATACTCCCCATGCAAAAGGCAGGCCAAGTTGAGCGTAGCACATCCAAATCCTTGCTCCCTCTTTGTCATTCTGCTCGGAACTCACCACAGCCCAATGCCCGATTACTGCCTCAGTCTAGGGTTAGGCTTAGGGCTAGGGTTAGGGTTATGCCTAGGGTTAGGGTTCACAAAACCACAAAGCCAGGAGCTCCAGGGACACTGATCATGCGAAAGGCAGGCCAAGTTAAGCACGGCACATCCAAAACCTTGCTCCCTCTTCTTCTTTCTGCAAGGGTTAGGGTTAGGGGCTCGGGTTAGGGTTAGGGGTTAGGGTTAGGGGTAGGGTTAGGGTTAGGGTTTTGACTAGGGTTAGGATTGAGAAAACCACAAAGCCAGGGGACCCAGGCACACTAAGCATGCAAAAGGCAGGCCAAGTTGAGCGTAGCACATCCAAATCCCCTCTCCCTCTTCGTCATTCTGCTCGGAACTCACCACAGCCCAATGCCCGATTTCTGCCTCAGTCTAGGGTTAGGCTTAGGGCTAGGGTTAGGGTTATGCCTAGGGTTAGGGTTATGCCTAGGGTTAGGGTTATGCCTAGGGTTAGGGTTCAGAAAACCACAAAGCCAGGAGATCCAGGGATACTCACCATGCAAAAGGCAGGCCAAGTTGAGCGTAGCACATCCAAATCCTTGCTCCCTCTTTGTCATTCTGCTCGGAACTCACCACAGCCCAATGCCCGATTACTGCCTCAGTCTAGGGTTAGGCTTAGGGCTAGGGTTAGGGTTATGCCTAGGGTTAGGGTTCACAAAACCACAAAGCCAGGAGATCCAGGGATACTCCCCATGCAAAAGGCAGGCCAAGTTGAGCGTAGCACATCCAAATCCCCTCTCCCTCTTTGTCATTCTGCTCGGAACTTCCCACAGCCCAATGCCCGATTTCTGCCTCAGTCTAGGGTTAGGCTTAGGGCTAGGGTTAGGGTTATGCCTAGGGTTAGGGTTCACAAAACCACAAAGCCAGGAGCTCCAGGGATACTCACCATGCAAAAGGCAGGCCAAGTTGAGCATAGCACATCCAAATCCCCTCTCCCTCTTCGTCATTCTGCTCGGAACTCACCACAGCCCAATGCCCGATTACTGCCTCAGTCTAGGGTTAGGCTTAGGGCTAGGGTTAGGGTTATGCCTAGGGTTAGGGTTATGCCTAGGGTTAGGGTTCAGAAAACCACAAAGCCAGGAGATCCAGGGATACACACCATGCAAAAGGCAGGCCAAGTTGAGCGTAGCACATCCAAATCCCCTCTCCCTCTTCTTCATTCTGCTCGGAACTCACCACAGCCCAATGCCCGATTACTGCCTCAGTCTAGGGTTAGGCTTAGGGCTAGGGTTAGGGTTATGCCTAGGGTTAGGGTTCACAAAACCACAAAGCCAGGAGCTCCAGGGATACTCAACATGCAAAAGGCAGGCCAAGTTGAGCGTAGCACATCCAAATCATTGCTCCCTCTTTGTCATTCTGCTCGGAACTCACCACAGCCCAATGCCCGATATCTGCCTCAGTCTAGGGTTAGGCTTAGGGCTAGGGTTAGGGTTATGCCTAGGGTTAGGCTTCACAAAACCACAAAGCCAGGAGCTCCAGGGATACTCACCATGCAAAAGGCAGGCCAAGTTGAGCATAGCACATCCAAATCCCCTCTCCCTCTTCGTCATTCTCCTCGGAACTCCCCACAGCCCAATGCCCGATTTCTGCCTCAGTCTAGGGTTAGGCTTAGGGCTAGGGTTAGGGTTATGCCTAGGGTTAGGGTTCACAAAACCACAAAGCCAGGAGCTCCAGGGATACTCACCATGCAAAAGGCAGGCCAAGTTGAGCGTAGCACATCCAAATCCTTGCTCCCTCTTTGTCATTCTGCTCGGAACTCCCCACAGCCCAATGCCCGATTTCTGCCTCAGTCTACGGTTAAGCTTAGGGCTAGGGTTAGGGTTATGCCTAGGGTTAGGGTTCACAAAACCACAAAGCCAGGAGCTCCAGGGATACTCCCCATGCAAAAGGCCGGCCAAGTTGAGCGTAGCACATCCAAATCCCCTCTCCCTCTTTGTCATTCTCCTCGGAACTCCCCACAGCCCAATGCCTGATTTCTGCCTCAGTCTAGGGTTAGGCTTAGGGCTAGGGTTAGGGTTATGCCTAGGGTTAGGGTTCAGAAAACCACAAAGCCAGGAGCTCCAGGGATACTCAACATGCAAAAGGCAGGCCAAGTTGAGCGTAGCACATCCAAATCATTGCTCCCTCTTTGTCATTCTGCTCGGAACTCACCACAGCCCAATGCCCGATTACTGGCTCAGTCTAGGGTTAGGCTTAGGGCTAGGGTTAGGGCTATGCCTAGGGTTAGGATTCACAAAACCACAAAGCCAGGAGCTCCAGGGATACTCCCCATGCAAAAGGCAGGCCAAGTTGAGCGTAGCACATCCAAATCCTTGCTCCCTCTTCTTCATTCTGCTCGGAACTCCCCACAGCCCAATGCCCGATTTCTGCCTCAGTCTAGGGTTAGGCTTAGGGCTAGGGTTAGGGTTATGCCTAGGGTTAGGGTTCACAAAACCACAAAGCCAGGAGCTCCAGGGATACTCCCCATGCAAAAGGCAGGCCAAGTTGAGCGTAGCACATCCAAATCCTTGCTCCCTCTTTGTCATTCTGCTCGGAACTCACCACAGCCCAATGCCCGATTACTGCCTCAGTCTACGGTTAGGCTTAGGGCTAGGGTTAGGGTTATGCCTAGGGTTAGGGTTCAGAAAACCACAAAGCCAGGAGCTCCAGGGATACTCCCCATGCAAAAGGCAGGCCAAGTTGAGCGTAGCACATCCAAATCCCCTCTCCCTCTTTGTCATTCTGCTCGGAACTCCCCACAGCCCAATGCCCGATTACTGCCTCAGTCTAGGGTTAGGCTTAGGGCTAGGGTTAGGGTTATGCCTAGGGTTAGGCTTCACAAAACCACAAAGCCAGGAGCTCCAGGGATACTCCCCATGCAAAAGGCAGGCCAAGTTGAGCGTAGCACATCCAAATCCCCTCTCCCTCTTTGTCATTCTCCTCGGAACTCCCCACAGCCCAATGCCCGATTTTTGCCTCAGTCTAGGGTTAGGCTTAGGGCTAGGGTTAGGGTTATGCCTAGGGTTAGGGTTCAGAAAACCACAAAGCCAGGAGCTCCAAGGATACTCCCCATGCAAAAGGCAGGCCAAGTTGAGCGTAGCACATCCAAATCCTTGATCCCTCTTTGTCATTCTGCTCGGAACTCACCACAGCCCAATGCCCGATTACTGCCTCAGTCTAGGGTTAGGCTTAGGGCTAGGGTTAGGGTTATGCCTAGGGTTAGGGTTCACAAAACCACAAAGCCAGGAGCTCCAGGGACACTGATCATGCGAAAGGCAGGCCAAGTTAAGCACGGCACATCCAAAACCTTGCTCCCTCTTCGTCATTCTGCAAGGGTTAGGCTTAGGGGCTCGTGTTAGGGTTAGGGGTTAGGGTTAGGCTTAGGGTTAGGCTTAGGGTTTTGACTAGGGTTAGGATTGAGAAAACCACAAAGCCAGGGGACCCAGGCACACTAAGCATGCAAAAGGCAGGCCAAGTTGAGCGTAGCACATCCAAATCCCCTCTCCCTCTTCGTCATTCTGCTCGGAACTCCCCACAGCCCAATGCCCGATTTCTGCCTCAGTCTAGGGTTAGGCTTAGGGCTAGGGTTAGGGTTATGCCTAGGGTTAGGGTTCACAAAACCACAAAGCCAGGAGATCCAGGGATACACACCATGCAAAAGGCAGGCCAAGTTGAGCGTAGCACATCCAAATCCCCTCTCCCTCTTCTTCATTCTGCTCGGAACTCACCACAGCCCAATGCCCGATTACTGCCTCAGTCTAGGGTTAGGCTTAGGGCTAGGGTTAGGGTTATGCCTAGGGTTAGGGTTCACAAAACCACAAAGCCAGGAGCTCCAGGGATACTCAACATGCAAAAGGCAGGCCAAGTTGAGCGTAGCACATCCAAATCCTTGCTCCCTCTTCGTCATTCTCCTCGGAACTCCCCACAGCCCAATGCCCGATTACTGGCTCAGTCTAGGGTTAGGCTTAGGGCTAGGGTTAGGGTTATGCCTAGGGTTAGGGTTCACAAAACCACAAAGCCAGGAGCTCCAGGGATACTCCCCATGCAAAAGGCAGGCCAAGTTGAGCGTAGCACATCCAAATCCTTGCTCCCTCTTTGTCATTCTGCTCGGAACTCACCACAGCCCAATGCCCGATTTCTGCCTCAGTCTACGGTTAAGCTTAGGGCTAGGGTTAGGGTTATGCCTAGGGTTAGGCTTCAGAAAACCACAAAGCCAGGAGCTCCAGGGATACTCCCCATGCAAAAGGCAGGCCAAGTTGAGCGTAGCACATCCAAATCCTTGCTCCCTCTTTGTCATTCTGCTCGGAACTCACCACAGCCCAATGCCCGATTACTGCCTCAGTCTAGGGTTAGGCTTAGGGCTAGGGTTAGGGTTATGCCTAGGGTTAGGGTTCACAAAACCACAAAGCCAGGAGCTCCAGGGATACTCACCATGCAAAAGGCAGGCCAAGTTGAGCGTAGCACATCCAAATCCTTGCTCCCTCTTTGTCATTCTGCTCGGAACTCACCACAGCCCAATGCCCGATTTCTGCCTCAGTCTAGGGTTAGGCTTAGGGCTAGGATTAGGGTTATGCTTAGGGTTAGGGTTCACAAAACCACAAAGCCAGGAGCTCCAGGGATACTCACCATGCAAAAGGCAGGCCAAGTTGAGAGTAGCACATCCAAATCCTTGCTCCCTCTTTGTCATTCTGCTCGGAACTCACCACAGCCCAATGCCCGATTTCTGCCTCAGTCTAGGGTTAGGCTTAGGGCTAGGGTTAGGGTTATGCCTAGGGTTAGGGTTCACAAAACCACAAAGCCAGGAGCTCCAGGGATACTCCCCATGCAAAAGGCAGGCCAAGTTGAGCGTAGCACATCCAAATCCTTGCTCCCTCTTCGTCATTCTGCTCGGAACTCACCACAGCCCAATGCCCGATTACTGCCTCAGTCTAGGGTTAGGCTTAGGGCTAGGGTTAGGGTTATGCCTAGGGTTAGGCTTCAGAAAACCACAAAGCCAGGAGCTCCAGGGATACTCCCCATGCAAAAGGCAGGCCGAGTTGAGCGTAGCACATCCAAATCCTTGCTCCCTCTTCTTCATTCTGCTCGGAACTCACCACAGCCCAATGCCCAATTACTGGCTCAGTCTAGGGTTAGGCTTAGGGCTAGGGTTAGGGTTATGCCTAGGGTTAGGGTTCACAAAACCACAAAGCCAGGAGCTCCAGGGATACTCCCCATGCAAAAGGCAGGCCAAGTTGAGCGTAGCACATCCAAATCCCCTCTCCCTCTTTGTCATTCTGCTCGGAACTCACCACAGCCCAATGCCCGATTACTGCCTCAGTCTAGGGTTAGGCTTAGGGCTAGGGTTAGGGTTATGCCTAGGGTTAGGGTTCAGAAAACCACAAAGCCAGGAGCTCCAGGGATACTCCCCATGCAAAAGGCAGGCCAAGTTGAGCGTAGCACATCGAAATCCCCTCTCCCTCTTTGTCATTCTCCTCGGAACTCCCCACAGCCCAATGCCCGATTTCTGCCTCAGTCTAGGGTTAGGCTTAGGGCTAGGGTTAGGGTTATGCCTAGGGTTAGGCTTCAGAAAACCACAAAGCCAGGAGCTCCAAGGATACTCCCCATGCAAAAGGCAGGCCAAGTTGAGCGTAGCACATCCAAATCCTTGCTCCCTCTTTGTCATTCTGCTCGGAACTCACCACAGCCCAATGCCCGATTACTGCCTCAGTCTAGGGTTAGGCTTAGGGCTAGGGTTAGGGTTATGCCTAGGGTTAGGGTTCACAAAACCACAAAGCCAGGAGCTCCAGGGACACTGATCATGCGAAAGGCAGGCCAAGTTAAGCACGGCACATCCAAAACCTTGCTCCCTCTTCGTCATTCTGCAAGGGTTAGGGTTAGGGGCTCGGGTTTAGGGTTAGGGGTTAGGGTTAGGGGTAGGGTTAGGGTTAGGGTTTTGACTAGGGTTAGGATTGAGAAAACCACAAAGCCAGGGGACCCAGGCACACTAAGCATGCAAAAGGCAGGCCAAGTTGAGCGTAGCACATCCAAATCCCCTCTCCCTCTTCGTCATTCTGCTCGGAACTCCCCACAGCCCAATGCCCGATTTCTGCCTCAGTCTAGGGTTAGGCTTAGGGCTAGGGTTAGGGTTATGCCTAGGGTTAGGCTTCAGAAAACCACAAAGCCAGGAGCTCCAGGGATACTCACCATGCAAAAGGCAGGCCAAGTTGAGCGTAGCACATCCAAATCCTTGCTCCCTCTTTGTCATTCTGCTCAGAACTCCCCACAGCCCAATGCCCGATTTCTGCCTCAGTCTAGGGTTAGGCTTAGGGCTAGGGTTAGGGTTATGCCTAGGGTTAGGGTTATGCCTAGGGTTAGGGTTCAGAAAACCACAAAGCCAGGAGCTCCAGGGATACTCACCATGCAAAAGGCAGGCCAAGTTGAGCGTAGCACATCCAAATCCCCTCTCCCTCTTCTTCATTCTGCTCGGAACTCACCACAGCCCAATGCCCGATTACTGCCTCAGTCTAGGGTTAGGCTTAGGGCTAGGGTTAGGGTTATGCCTAGGGTTAGGCTTCAGAAAACCACAAAGCCAGGAGCTCCAGGGATACTCAACATGCAAAAGGCAGGCCAAGTTGAGCGTAGCACATCCAAATCATTGCTCCCTCTTTGTCATTCTGCTCGGAACTCACCACAGCCCAATGCCCGATTACTGGCTCAGTCTAGGGTTAGGCTTAGGGCTAGGGTTAGGGTTATGCCTAGGGTTAGGCTTCACAAAACCACAAAGCCAGGAGCTCCAGGGATACTCACCATGCAAAAGGCAGGCCAAGTTGAGCATAGCACATCCAAATCCCCTCTCCCTCTTCGTCATTCTCCTCGGAACTCCCCACAGCCCAATGCCCGATTACTGGCTCAGTCTAGGGTTAGGCTTAGGGCTAGGGTTAGGGTTATGCCTAGGGTTAGGGTTCACAAAACCACAAAGCCAGGAGCTCCAGGGATACACACCATGCAAAAGGCAGGCCAAGTTGAGCGTAGCACATCCAAATCCCCTCTCCCTCTTCGTCATTCTCCTCGGAACTCCCCACAGCCCAATGCCCGATTACTGGCTCAGTCTAGGGTTAGGCTTAGGGCTAGGGTTAGGCTTAGGGCTAGGGTTAGGCTTCACAAAACCACAAAGCCAGGAGCTCCAGGGACACTGATCATGTGAAAGGCAGGCCAAGTTAAGCACGGCACATCCAAAACCTTGCTCCCTCTTCTTCTTTCTGCAAGGGTTATGGTTAGGGTTAGGGGCTCGGGTTTGGGTTAGGCTTAGGGGTTAGGGTTATGCCTAGGTTTAGGATTGAGAAAACCACAAAGCCAAGAGACCCAGGGACACTGACCATACAAAAGGTAGGCCAACTTAAGCATGGCATATCAAAACCTTCCACCCTCTTCCTCTTTCTGCTCGGAACTCACCACAGACCGATGCCCGATTAGTGGCTCAATCTATCGTTAGAGTTAGGTTTAGGCGTTCTCCTAGGATTAGGGTTGAGAAAACCACAAAGCCAGGAGCTCCAGGGATACGCAGCATGCAAAAGGCATACCAAGGTGAGGAGGACACAGCCCAAACCTTGCTCCCTCTTTGTCTTTCTGCTCAGAACTTGCCACAACACTCTGCCGGATTTCTGGCTCAAGGTAGGGTTAGGGATAGGGTTAGGCCTTGGGTTAGGGTTAGGGTTAGGGGTTAGGGTTACGCCTAGGGTTAAGGTTGAGAAAACCACAAAGCCAGGAGCTCCAGGGATACTCACCATGCAAAAGGCAGGCCAAGTTAAGCACGGCACATCCAAAACCTTGCTCCCTCTTCTTCTTTCTGCAAGGGTTAGGGTTAGGGGCTCGTGTTAGGGTTAGGGGTTAGGGTTAGGCTTAGGGTTAGGCTTAGGGTTTTGACTAGGGTTAGGATTGAGAAAACCACAAAGCCAGGGGACCCAGGCACACTAAGCATGCAAAAGGCAGGCCAAGTTGAGCGTAGCACATCCAAATCCCCTCTCCCTCTTCGTCATTCTGCTCGGAACTCCCCACAGCCCAATGCCCGATTACTGCCTCAGTCTAGGGTTAGGCTTAGGGCTAGGGTTAGGGTTATGCCTAGGGTTAGGGTTCACAAAACCACAAAGCCAGGAGCTCCAGGGATACTCCCCATGCAAAAGGCAGGCCACGTTGAGTGTAGCACATCCAAATCCCCTCTCCCTCTTCGTCATTCTGCTCGGAACTCCCCACAGCCCAATGCCCGATTACTGCCTCAGTCTAGGGTTAGGCTTAGGGCTAGGGTTAGGGTTATGCCTAGGGTTAGGCTTCACAAAACCACAAAGCCAGGAGCTCCAGGGATACTCCCCATGCAAAAGGCAGGCCGAGTTGAGCGTAGCACATCCAAATCCCCTCTCCCTCTTTGTCATTCTGCTCGGAACTCACCACAGCCCAATGCCCGATTACTGCCTCAGTCTAGGGTTAGGCTTAGGGCTAGGGTTAGGGTTATGCCTAGGGTTAGGGTTCACAAAACCACAAAGCCAGGAACTCCAGGGATACTCCCCATGCAAAAGGCAGGCCAAGTTGAGCGTAGCACATCCAAATCCTTGCTCCCTCTTTGTCATTCTGCTCGGAACTCACCACGGCCCAATGCCCGATATCTGCCTCAGTCTAGGGTTAGGCTTAGGGCTAGGGTTAGGGTTATGCCTAGGGTTAGGGTTCAGAAAACCACAAAGCCAGGAGATCCAGGGATACTCCCCATGCAAAAGGCAGGCCAAGTTGAGCGTAGCACATCCAAATCCTTGCTCCCTCTTTGTCATTCTGCTCGGAACTCACCACAGCCCAATGCCCGATTACTGCCTCAGTCTAGGGTTAGGCTTAGGGCTAGGGTTAGGGTTATGCCTAGGGTTAGGGTTCAGAAAACCACAAAGCCAGGAGCTCCAGGGATACTCCCCATGCAAAAGGCAGGCCAAGTTGAGCGTAGCACATCCAAATCCTTGCTCCCTCTTTGTCATTCTGCTCCGAACTCACCACAGCCCAATGCCCGATTACTGCCTCAGTCTAGGGTTAGGCTTAGGGCTAGGGTTAGGGTTATGCCTAGGGTTAGGGTTCACAAAACCACCAAGCCAGGAGCTCCAGGGATACTCCCCATGCAAAAGGCAGGCCAAGTTGAGCATAGCACATCCAAATCCCCTCTCCCTCTTCGTCATTCTCCTCGGAACTCCCCACAGCCCAATGCCCGATTACTGGCTCAGTCTAGGGTTAGGCTTAGGGCTAGGGTTAGGGTTATGCCTAGGGTTAGGGTTCACAAAACCACAAAGCCAGGAGCTCCAGGGATACTCACCATGCAAAAGGCAGGCCAAGTTGAGCGTAGCACATCCAAATCCTTGCTCCCTCTTCGTCATTCTGCTCGGAACTCACCACAGCCCAATGCCCGATTACTGCCTCAGTCTAGGGTTAGGCTTAGGGCTAGGGTTAGGGTTATGCCTAGGGTTAGGGTTCACAAAACCACAAAGCCAGGAGCTCCAGGGACACTGATCATGCGAAAGGCAGGCCAAGTTAAGCACGGCACATCCAAAACCTTGCTCCCTCTTCTTCTTTCTGCAAGGGTTATGGTTAGGGTTAGGGGCTCGGGTTTGGGTTAGGCTTAGGGGTTAGGGTTATGCCTAGGCTTAGGATTGAGAAAACCACAAAGCCAGGAGACCCAGGGACACTAAGCATGCAAAAGGCAGGCCAAGTTGAGCGTAGCACATCCAAATCCCCTCTCCCTCTTCGTCATTCTGCTCGGAACTCCCCACAGCCCAATGCCCGATTTCTGCCTCAGTCTAGGGTTAGGCTTAGGGCTAGGGTTAGGGTTATGCCTAGGGTTAGGGTTATGCCTAGGTTTAGGGTTATGCCTAGGGTTAGGGTTCAGAAAACCACAAAGCCAGGAGATCCAGGGATACTCACCATGCAAAAGGCAGGCCGAGTTGAGCGTAGCACATCCAAATCCTAGCTCCCTCTTCGTCATTCTGCTCGGAACTTCCCACAGCCCAATGCCCGATTTCTGCCTCAGTCTAGGGATAGGTTTAGGGCTAGGGTTAGGGTTATGCCTAGGGTTAGGCTTCAGAAAACCACAAAGCCAGGAGCTCCAGGGATACTCCCCATGCAAAAGGCAGGCCGAGTTGAGCGTAGCACATCCAAATCCTAGCTCCCTCTTCGTCATTCTGCTCGGAACTCACCACAGCCCAATGCCCGATTACTGCCTCAGTCTAGGGTTAGGCTTAGGGCTAGGGTTAGGGTTATGCCTAGGGTTAGGGTTCACAAAACCACAAAGCCAGGAGCTCCAGGGATACTCAACATGCAAAAGGCAGGCCAAGTTGAGCGTAGCACATCCAAATCATTGCTCCCTCTTCGTCATTCTGCTCGGAACTCACCACAGCCCAATGCCCAATTACTGGCTCAGTCTAGGGTTAGGCTTAGGGCTAGGGTTAGGGTTATGCCTAGGGTTAGGATTCACAAAACCACAAAGCCAGGAGCTCCAGGGATACTCCCCATGCAAAAGGCAGGCCAAGTTGAGCGTAGCACATCCAAATCCTTGCTCCCTCTTCGTCATTCTGCTCGGAACTCCCCACAGCCCAATGCCCGATTTCTGCCTCAGTCTAGGGTTAGGCTTAGGGCTAGGGTTAGGGTTATGCCTAGGGTTAGGGTTCACAAAACCACAAAGCCAGGAGATCCAGGGATACTCCCCATGCAAAAGGCAGGCCAAGTTGAGCGTAGCACATCCAAATCCTTGCTCCCTCTTTGTCATTCTGCTCGGAACTTCCCACAGCCCAATGCCCGATTTCTGCCTCAGTCTAGGGTTAGGTTTAGGGCTAGGGTTAGGGTTATGCCTAGGGTTAGGGTTCACAAAACCACAAAGCCAGGAGCTCCAGGGATACTCCCCATGCAAAAGGCAGGCCAAGTTGAGCGTAGCACATCCAAATCCTTGCTCCCTCTTCTTCATTCTGCTCGGAACTCACCACAGCCCAATGCCCGATTTCTGCCTCAGTCTAGGGTTAGGCTTAGGGCTAGGGTTAGGGTTATGCCTAGGGTTAGGGTTCAGAAAACCACAAAGCCAGGAGCTCCAGGGATACTCCCCATGCAAAAGGCAGGCCAAGTTGAGCGTAGCACATCCAAATCCCCTCTCCCTCTTTGTCATTCTGCTCGGAACTCCCCACAGCCCAATGCCCGATTTCTGCCTCAGTCTAGGGTTAGGCTTAGGGCTAGGGTTAGGGTTATGCCTAGGGTTAGGGTTATGCCTAGGGTTAGGGTTCACAAAACCACAAAGCCAGGAGCTCCAGGGATACACACCATGCAAAAGGCAGGCCAAGTTAAGCACGGCACATCCAAATCCTTGCTCCCTCTTCGTCATTCTGCTCGGAACTCACCACAGCCCTATGCCCGATTTCTGCCTCAGTCTAGGGTTAGGCTTAGGGCTAGGGTTAGGGTTATGCCTAGGGTTAGGATTGAGAAAACCACAAAGCCAGGGGACCCAGGCACACTAAGCATGCAAAAGGCAGGCCAAGTTGAGCGTAGCACATCCAAATCCCCTCTCCCTCTTCGTCATTCTGCTCGGAACTCACCACAGCCCAATGCCCGATTTCTGCCTCAGTCTAGGGTTAGGCTTAGGGCTAGGGTTAGGGTTATGCCTAGGGTTAGGGTTATGCCTAGGGTTAGGGTTCACAAAACCACAAAGCCAGGAGCTCCAGGGATACACACCATGCAAAAGGCAGGCCAAGTTAAGCACGGCACATCCAAATCCTTGCTCCCTCTTCGTCATTCTGCTCGGAACTCACCACAGCCCTATGCCCGATTTCTGCCTCAGTCTAGGGTTAGGCTTAGGGCTAGGGTTAGGGTTATGCCTAGGGTTAGGGTTCACAAAACCACAAAGCCAGGAGCTCCAGGGACACTGATCATGCGAAAGGCAGGCCAAGTTAAGCACGGCACGTCCAAAACCTTGCTCCCTCTTCTTCTTTCTGCAAGGGTTAGGGTTAGGGGCTCGGGTTAGGGTTAGGGGTTAGGGTTAGGGGTAGGGTTAGGGTTAGGGTTTTGACTAGGGTTAGGATTGAGAAAACCACAAAGCCAGGGGACCCAGGCACACTAAGCATGCAAAAGGCAGGCCAAGTTGAGCGTAGCACATCCAAATCCCCTCTCCCTCTTCGTCATTCTGCTCGGAACTCCCCACAGCCCAATGCCCGATTTCTGCCTCAGTCTAGGGTTAGGCTTAGGGCTAGGGTTAGGGTTATGCCTAGGGTTAGGGTTATGCCTAGGTTTAGGGTTATGCCTAGGGTTAGGGTTCAGAAAACCACAAAGCCAGGAGCTCCAGGGATACTCACCATGCAAAAGGCAGGCCAAGTTGAGCGTAGCACATCCAAATCCTTGCTCCCTCTTTGTCATTCTGCTCGGAACTCACCACAGCCCAATGCCCGATTTCTGCCTCAGTCTAGGGTTAGGCTTAGGGCTAGGGTTAGGGTTATGCCGAGGGTTAGGGTTCAGAAAACCACAACGCCAGGAGCTCCAGGGATACTCCCCATGCAAAAGGCAGGCCAAGTTGAGCGTAGCACATCCAAATCCTTGCTCCCTCTTTGTCATTCTGCTCGGAACTCACCACAGCCCAATGCCCGATTACTGCCTCAGTCTAGGGTTAGGCTTAGGGCTAGGGTTAGGGTTTTGCCTAGGGTTAGGGTTGGGGAAACCACAAAGCCAGGGGCTCCAGGCGTGCTCACCATGCGAAAGACATAGCAAGGGGACCGCAGCACATCCAAAACCTTCCTCCCTCTTCGTCATTCTGCTCAGAACTCGCCACAACCCTCTGCTGGATTTCTGGCTCAAGGTAGGGGTTGGGTCAGGGTTACGCCTAGGGTTAGGGTTAGGGTTGAGAAAACCACAAAGCCAGGCGCTCCAGGGATAGTCAGCATGCAAAAGGCATACCAAGATGAGGAGGACACCGCCCGAACCTTGCTCCCTCTTTGTTATTCTGCTCAGAATTGCCAGAACCCTCTGCCGGATTTCTGGCTCAAGGTAGGGTTAGGGATAGGGTTAGGCCTTGGGTTAGGGCTAGGGTTACGCCTAGGGTTAAGGTTGAGAAAACCACAAAGCCAGGAGCTCCAGGGACACTGATCATGCAAAAGGCAGGCCAAGTTAAGCACGGCACATCCAAAACCTAGCTCCATCTTCTTCTTTCTGCAAGGGTTAGGGTTAGGGTTAGGGGCTCGGTTTAGGGTTAGGGGTTAGGGTTAGGGGTTAGGGTTAGGGTTTTGCCTAGGGTTAGGATTGAGAAAACCACAAAGCCAGGAGCTCCAGGGACACTGATCATGCAAAAGGCAGGCCAAGTTAAGCACGGCACATCCAAAACCTTGCTCCCTCTTCTTCTTTCTGCAAGGGTTAGGGTTAGGGTTAGGGGCTCGGGTTAGGGTTAGGGGTTAGGGTTAGGGTTTTGCCTAGGGTTAGGATTGAGAAAACCACAAAGCCAGGGGACCCAGGCACACTAAGCATGCAAAAGGCTGGCCAAGTTAAGCACAGCACATCAAAACCTTGCTACCTCTTCCTCTTTCTGCTCGGAACTCATCACAGCCCAATGCCCAGTTTCTGGCTCAGCCTAGGGTTAGGGTTAGGGTTTGGTTTAGGGTTAGGGTTAGGCTAACGCCTAGGGTTAGGGTTGAGGAAACCACAAAGCCAGGAGCTCCAGGCGTGCTCACCATGTGAAAGACATAGCAAGGGGACCGCAGCACATCCAAAACCTTCCTCCCTCTTCGTCATTCTGCTCAGAACTCGCCACAACCCTCTGCTGGATTTCTGGCTCAAGGTAGGGGTTGGGTCAGGGTTACGCCTAGGGTTAGGGTTAGGGTTGAGAAAACCACAAAGCCAGGGGACCCAGGCACACTAACCATGCAAAAGGCCGGCCAAGTTAAGCACAGCACATCAAAACCCTGCTCCCTCTTCCTCTTTCTGCTCGGAACTCACCACAGCCCAATGCCCAGTTTCTGGCTCAGCCTAGGGTTAGGGTTTGGTTTAAGGTTAGGGTTAGGGTTAGGCTTACGCCTAGGGTTAGGGTTGAGGAAACCACAAAGCCAGGAGCTCCAGGCGTACTCACCATGAAAAAGACATACCAAGGTGACCGCAGCACATCCAAAACCTTGCCCCTTCTTCTTCTTTCTGCAAGGGTTAGAGTTAGGGGCTCGGGTTAGGGTTAGGGGTTAGGGTTAGGGTTTTGCCTAGGGTTAGGATTGAGAAAACCACAAAGCCAGGGGACCCAGGCACACTAACCATGCAAAAGGCAGGCCAAGTTAAGCACAGCGCATCAAAACCTTGCTCCCTCTTCCTCTTTCTGCTCAGAACTCATCACAGCCCAATGCCCAGTTTCTGGCTCAGCCTAGGGTTAGGGTTAGGGTTTGGTTTAGGGTTAGGGTTAGGGTTAGGTTTAGGCTAACGCCTAGGGTTAGGGTTGAGGAAACCACAAAGCCAGGAGCTCCAGGGATAGTCAACATGCAAAAGGCATACCAAGGGGACCACAGCACATCCAAAACCTTGCTCCCTCTTCGTCATTCTGCTCAGAAGTCGCCACAGCCTAAGGCCCAGTTTCTGGCTCGAGCTAGGGTTAGGGTTAGGGTTAGGGTTTGGTTCAGGGTTAGGGTTAGGCTTACACCTAGGGTTAGGGTTGAGGAAACCACAAAGCCAGGAGCTCCAGGTGCGCTCACCATGCGAAAGACATAGCAAGGGGACCGCAGCACATCCAAAACCTTCCTCCCTCTTCGTCATTCTGCTCAGAACTCGCCACAACCCTCTGCTGGATTTCTGGCTCAAGGTAGGGGTTGGGTCAGGGTTACGCCTAGGGTTAGGGTTAGGGTTGAGAAAACCACAAAGCCAGGCGCTCCAGGGATAGTCAGCATGCAAAAGGCATACCAAGATGAGGAGGACACCGCCCGAACCTTGCTCCCTCTTTGTTATTCTGCTCAGAATTGCCAGAACCCTCTGCCGGATTTCTGGCTCAAGGTAGGGTTAGGGATAGGGTTAGGCCTTGGGTTAGGGTTAGGGTTACGCCTAGGGTTAAGGTTGAGAAAACCACAAAGCCAGGAGCTCCAGGGACACTGATCATGCAAAAGGCAGGCCAAGTTAAGCACGGCACATCCAAAACCTAGCTCCCTCTTCTTCTTTCTGCAAGGGTTAGGGTTAGTGTTAGGGGCTCGAGCTAGGGTTAGGGTTAGGGTTAGGGTTTGGTTCAGGGTTAGGGTTAGGGTTAGGCTTACACCTATGGTTAGGGTTGAGGAAACCACAAAGCCAGGAGCTCCAGGCGTGCTCACCATGAAAAAGACATACCAAGGTGACCGCAGCACATCCAAAACCTTGCTCCCTCTTCTTCTTTCTGCAAGGGTTAGGGTTAGGGTTAGGGGCTCGGGTTAGGGTTAGGGGTTAGGGTTAGGGTTTTGCCTAGGGTTAGGATTGAGAAAACCACAAAGCCAGGAGCTCCAGGGACACTGATCATGCGAAAGGCAGGCCAAGTTAAGCACGGCACATCAAAACCTTGCTACCTCTTCCTCTTTCTGCTCGGAACTCATCACAGCCCAATGCCCAGTTTCTGGCTCAGCCTAGGGTTAGGGTTAGGGTTTGGTTTAGGGTTAGGGTTAGGCTTACGCCTAGGGTTAGGATTGAGAAAACCACAAAGCCAGGAGCTCCAGGCATGCTCACCATGCAAAAGACATACCAAGGTGACCGCAGCACATCCAAAACCTTGCTCCCTCTTCTTCTTTCTGCAAGGGTTAGGGTTAGGGTTAGGGGCTCGGGTTAGGGTTAGGGGTTAGGGTTAGGGTTTTGCCTAGGGTTAGGATTGAGAAAACCACAAAGCCAGGGGACCCAGGCACACTAACCATGCAAAAGGCTGGCCAAGTTAAGCACGGCACATCCAAAACCTTGCTCCCTCTTCTTCTTTCTGCAAGGGTTAGGGTTAGGGTTAGGGGCTCGGGTTAGGGTTAGGGGTTAGGGTTAGGGTTTTGCCTAGGGTTAGGATTGAGAAAACCACAAAGCCAGGGGACCCAGACACACTAACCATGCAAAAGGCCGGTCAAGTTAAGCACAGCACATCAAAACCTTGCTCCCTTTTCCTATTTCTGCTCGGAACTCACCACAGCCCAATGCCCAGTTTGTGGCTCGGCCTAGGGGTAGGGTTTGGTTTAGGGTTAGGGTTAGGGTTAGGCTAACGCCTAGGGTTAGGGTTGAGGAAACCACAAAGCCAGGAGCTCCAGGCGTACTCACCATGCAAAAGGCATACCAAGGTGACCGCAGCACATCCAAAACCTTGCTCCCTCTTCCTCATTCTGCTCAGAACTCGCCACAAACCTCTGCCGGATTTCTGGCTCAAGGTATGGTTGGGGTTAGGGTTACGCCTAGGGTTAAGGTTGAGAAAACCACAAAGCCAGGAGCTCCAGGGACACTGATCATGTGAAAGGCAGGCCAAGTTAAGCACGGTACATCCAAAACCTTGCTCCCTCTTCTTCTTTCTGCAAGGGTTAGGGTTAGTGTTAGGGGCTCGGGTTAGGGTTAGGCTTAGGGGTTAGGGTTATGCCTAGGGTTAGGATTGAGAAAACCACAAAGCCAGGAGACCCAGGGACACTAACCATACAAAAGGCTGGCCAACTTAAGCATGGCATATCAAAACCTTCCTCCCTCTTCCTCTTTCTGCTCGGAACTCACCACAGACCGATGCCCGATTAGTGGCTCAATCTATGGTTAGGGTTAGGCGTTCTCCTAGGGTTAGGCTTGAGAAAACCACAAAGCCAGGAGCTCCAGGGACACTGATCATGCGAAAGGCAGGCGAAGTTAAGCACAGCACATCCAAAACCTTGCTCCCTCTTCATTCTGCAAGGGTTAGGGTTAGGGTTAGGGGTTAGGGTTAGGGTTAGGATTAGGTGTTAGGGTTATGCCTAGGGTTAGGATTGAGAAAACCACAAAGCGAGGAGACCCAGGGACACTAACCATGCAAAAGACCTACCAAGGTGACAGCAGCATATCCAAAACCTTGCTCCCTCTTCGTCATTCTGCTCAGAACTCGCCACAGCCTAAGGCCAAGTTTCTGGCTTGACCTCGGGTTAGGGTTAGCGTTAGGGTTTGGTTTAGGGTTAGGGTTAGGGTTAAGCCTAGGGTTAGGGTTAGGGTTAGGGTGAGGGTTAGTCTTACGCCTAGGGTTAGGGTTGAGGAAACCACAAAGCCAGGAGCTCCCGGCGTACTCACCATGTGAAAGACATACCAAGTGGACCGCAGCACATCCAAAACCTTCCTCCCTCTTCGTCATTCTGCTCAGAACTTGCCACAACCCTCTGCTGGATTTCTGGCTCAAGGTAGGGGTTGGGTCAGGGTTACGCCTAGGGTTAGGGTTAGGGTTGAGAAAACCACAAAGCCAGGGGACCCAGGCACACTAACCATGCAAAAGGCCGGCCAAGTTAAGCACAGCACATCAAAACCCTGCTCCCTCTTCCTCTTTCTGCTCGGAACTCATCACAGCCCAATGCCCAGTTTCTGGCTCGGCCTAGGGTTAGGGTTTGGTTTAGGGTTAGGGTTAGGGTTAGGCTTACGCCTAGGGTTAGGGTTGAGGAAACCACAAAGCCAGGAGCTCCAGGCGTACTCACCATGTGAAAGACATACCAAGTGGACCGCAGCACATCCAAAACCTTCCTCCCTCTTCGTCATTCTGCTCAGAACTCGCCACAACCCTCTGCTGGATTTCTGGCTCAAGGTAGGGGTTGGGTCAGGGTTACGCCTAGGGTTAGGGTTAGGGTTGAGAAAACCACAAAGCCAGGCGCTCCAGGGATAGTCAGCATGCAAAAGGCATACCAAGATGAGGAGGACACCGCCCGAACCTTGCTCCCTCTTTGTTATTCTGCTCAGAATTGCCAGAACCCTCTGCCGGATTTCTGGCTCAAGGTAGGGTTAGGGATAGGGTTAGGCCTTGGGTTAGGGCTAGGGTTACGCCTAGGGTTAAGGTTGAGAAAACCACAAAGCCAGGAGCTCCAGGGACACTGATCATGCAAAAGGCAGGCCAAGTTAAGCACGGCACATCCAAAACCTAGCTCCATCTTCTTCTTTCTGCAAGGGTTAGGGTTAGGGTTAGGGGCTCGGTTTAGGGTTAGGGGTTAGGGTTAGGGGTTAGGGTTAGGGTTTTGCCTAGGGTTAGGATTGAGAAAACCACAAAGCCAGGAGCTCCAGGGACACTGATCATGCAAAAGGCAGGCCAAGTTAAGCACGGCACATCCAAAACCTTGCTCCCTCTTCTTCTTTCTGCAAGGGTTAGGGTTAGGGTTAGGGGCTCGGGTTAGGGTTAGGGGTTAGGGTTAGGGTTTTGCCTAGGGTTAGGATTGAGAAAACCACAAAGCCAGGGGACCCAGGCACACTAAGCATGCAAAAGGCTGGCCAAGTTAAGCACAGCACATCAAAACCTTGCTACCTCTTCCTCTTTCTGCTCGGAACTCATCACAGCCCAATGCCCAGTTTCTGGCTCAGCCTAGGGTTAGGGTTAGGGTTTGGTTTAGGGTTAGGGTTAGGCTAACGCCTAGGGTTAGGGTTGAGGAAACCACAAAGCCAGGAGCTCCAGGCGTGCTCACCATGTGAAAGACATAGCAAGGGGACCGCAGCACATCCAAAACCTTCCTCCCTCTTCGTCATTCTGCTCAGAACTCGCCACAACCCTCTGCTGGATTTCTGGCTCAAGGTAGGGGTTGGGTCAGGGTTACGCCTAGGGTTAGGGTTAGGGTTGAGAAAACCACAAAGCCAGGGGACCCAGGCACACTAACCATGCAAAAGGCCGGCCAAGTTAAGCACAGCACATCAAAACCCTGCTCCCTCTTCCTCTTTCTGCTCGGAACTCATCACAGCCCAATGCCCAGTTTCTGGCTCAGCCTAGGGTTAGGGTTTGGTTTAAGGTTAGGGTTAGGGTTAGGCTTACGCCTAGGGTTAGGGTTGAGGAAACCACAAAGCCAGGAGCTCCAGGCGTACTCACCATGAAAAAGACATACCAAGGTGACCGCAGCACATCCAAAACCTTGCCCCTTCTTCTTCTTTCTGCAAGGGTTAGAGTTAGGGGCTCGGGTTAGGGTTAGGGGTTAGGGTTAGGGTTTTGCCTAGGGTTAGGATTGAGAAAACCACAAAGCCAGGGGACCCAGGCACACTAACCATGCAAAAGGCAGGCCAAGTTAAGCACAGCGCATCAAAACCTTGCTCCCTCTTCCTCTTTCTGCTCAGAACTCATCACAGCCCAATGCCCAGTTTCTGGCTCAGCCTAGGGTTAGGGTTAGGGTTTGGTTTAGGGTTAGGGTTAGGGTTAGGTTTAGGCTAACGCCTAGGGTTAGGGTTGAGGAAACCACAAAGCCAGGAGCTCCAGGGATAGTCAACATGCAAAAGGCATACCAAGGGGACCACAGCACATCCAAAACCTTGCTCCCTCTTCGTCATTCTGCTCAGAAGTCGCCACAGCCTAAGGCCCAGTTTCTGGCTCGAGCTAGGGTTAGGGTTAGGGTTAGGGTTTGGTTCAGGGTTAGGGTTAGGCTTACACCTAGGGTTAGGGTTGAGGAAACCACAAAGCCAGGAGCTCCAGGTGCGCTCACCATGCGAAAGACATAGCAAGGGGACCGCAGCACATCCAAAACCTTCCTCCCTCTTCGTCATTCTGCTCAGAACTCGCCACAACCCTCTGCTGGATTTCTGGCTCAAGGTAGGGGTTGGGTCAGGGTTACGCCTAGGGTTAGGGTTAGGGTTGAGAAAACCACAAAGCCAGGCGCTCCAGGGATAGTCAGCATGCAAAAGGCATACCAAGATGAGGAGGACACCGCCCGAACCTTGCTCCCTCTTTGTTATTCTGCTCAGAATTGCCAGAACCCTCTGCCGGATTTCTGGCTCAAGGTAGGGTTAGGGATAGGGTTAGGCCTTGGGTTAGGGTTAGGGTTACGCCTAGGGTTAAGGTTGAGAAAACCACAAAGCCAGGAGCTCCAGGGACACTGATCATGCAAAAGGCAGGCCAAGTTAAGCACGGCACATCCAAAACCTAGCTCCCTCTTCTTCTTTCTGCAAGGGTTAGGGTTAGTGTTAGGGGCTCGAGCTAGGGTTAGGGTTAGGGTTAGGGTTTGGTTCAGGGTTAGGGTTAGGGTTAGGCTTACACCTATGGTTAGGGTTGAGGAAACCACAAAGCCAGGAGCTCCAGGCGTGCTCACCATGAAAAAGACATACCAAGGTGACCGCAGCACATCCAAAACCTTGCTCCCTCTTCTTCTTTCTGCAAGGGTTAGGGTTAGGGTTAGGGGCTCGGGTTAGGGTTAGGGGTTAGGGTTAGGGTTTTGCCTAGGGTTAGGATTGAGAAAACCACAAAGCCAGGAGCTCCAGGGACACTGATCATGCGAAAGGCAGGCCAAGTTAAGCACGGCACATCAAAACCTTGCTACCTCTTCCTCTTTCTGCTCGGAACTCATCACAGCCCAATGCCCAGTTTCTGGCTCAGCCTAGGGTTAGGGTTAGGGTTTGGTTTAGGGTTAGGGTTAGGCTTACGCCTAGGGTTAGGATTGAGAAAACCACAAAGCCAGGAGCTCCAGGCATGCTCACCATGCAAAAGACATACCAAGGTGACCGCAGCACATCCAAAACCTTGCTCCCTCTTCTTCTTTCTGCAAGGGTTAGGGTTAGGGTTAGGGGCTCGGGTTAGGGTTAGGGGTTAGGGTTAGGGTTTTGCCTAGGGTTAGGATTGAGAAAACCACAAAGCCAGGGGACCCAGGCACACTAACCATGCAAAAGGCTGGCCAAGTTAAGCACGGCACATCCAAAACCTTGCTCCCTCTTCTTCTTTCTGCAAGGGTTAGGGTTAGGGTTAGGGGCTCGGGTTAGGGTTAGGGGTTAGGGTTAGGGTTTTGCCTAGGGTTAGGATTGAGAAAACCACAAAGCCAGGGGACCCAGACACACTAACCATGCAAAAGGCCGGTCAAGTTAAGCACAGCACATCAAAACCTTGCTCCCTTTTCCTATTTCTGCTCGGAACTCACCACAGCCCAATGCCCAGTTTGTGGCTCGGCCTAGGGGTAGGGTTTGGTTTAGGGTTAGGGTTAGGGTTAGGCTAACGCCTAGGGTTAGGGTTGAGGAAACCACAAAGCCAGGAGCTCCAGGCGTACTCACCATGCAAAAGGCATACCAAGGTGACCGCAGCACATCCAAAACCTTGCTCCCTCTTCCTCATTCTGCTCAGAACTCGCCACAAACCTCTGCCGGATTTCTGGCTCAAGGTATGGTTGGGGTTAGGGTTACGCCTAGGGTTAAGGTTGAGAAAACCACAAAGCCAGGAGCTCCAGGGACACTGATCATGTGAAAGGCAGGCCAAGTTAAGCACGGTACATCCAAAACCTTGCTCCCTCTTCTTCTTTCTGCAAGGGTTAGGGTTAGTGTTAGGGGCTCGGGTTAGGGTTAGGCTTAGGGGTTAGGGTTATGCCTAGGGTTAGGATTGAGAAAACCACAAAGCCAGGAGACCCAGGGACACTAACCATACAAAAGGCTGGCCAACTTAAGCATGGCATATCAAAACCTTCCTCCCTCTTCCTCTTTCTGCTCGGAACTCACCACAGACCGATGCCCGATTAGTGGCTCAATCTATGGTTAGGGTTAGGCGTTCTCCTAGGGTTAGGCTTGAGAAAACCACAAAGCCAGGAGCTCCAGGGACACTGATCATGCGAAAGGCAGGCGAAGTTAAGCACAGCACATCCAAAACCTTGCTCCCTCTTCATTCTGCAAGGGTTAGGGTTAGGGTTAGGGGTTAGGGTTAGGGTTAGGATTAGGTGTTAGGGTTATGCCTAGGGTTAGGATTGAGAAAACCACAAAGCGAGGAGACCCAGGGACACTAACCATGCAAAAGACCTACCAAGGTGACAGCAGCATATCCAAAACCTTGCTCCCTCTTCGTCATTCTGCTCAGAACTCGCCACAGCCTAAGGCCAAGTTTCTGGCTTGACCTCGGGTTAGGGTTAGCGTTAGGGTTTGGTTTAGGGTTAGGGTTAGGGTTAAGCCTAGGGTTAGGGTTAGGGTTAGGGTGAGGGTTAGTCTTACGCCTAGGGTTAGGGTTGAGGAAACCACAAAGCCAGGAGCTCCCGGCGTACTCACCATGTGAAAGACATACCAAGTGGACCGCAGCACATCCAAAACCTTCCTCCCTCTTCGTCATTCTGCTCAGAACTTGCCACAACCCTCTGCTGGATTTCTGGCTCAAGGTAGGGGTTGGGTCAGGGTTACGCCTAGGGTTAGGGTTAGGGTTGAGAAAACCACAAAGCCAGGGGACCCAGGCACACTAACCATGCAAAAGGCCGGCCAAGTTAAGCACAGCACATCAAAACCCTGCTCCCTCTTCCTCTTTCTGCTCGGAACTCATCACAGCCCAATGCCCAGTTTCTGGCTCGGCCTAGGGTTAGGGTTTGGTTTAGGGTTAGGGTTAGGGTTAGGCTTACGCCTAGGGTTAGGGTTGAGGAAACCACAAAGCCAGGAGCTCCAGGGATACTCACCATGCAAAAGGCAGGTCGAGTTGAGCGTAGCACATCCAAATCCTTGCTCCCTCTTCGTCATTCTGCTCCGAACTCACCACAGCCCAATGCCCGATTTCTGCCTCAGTCTAGGGTTAGGCTTAGGGCTAGGGTTAGGGTTATGCCTAGGGTTAGGGTTCACAAAACCACAAAGCCAGGAGCTCCAGGGATACTCACCATGCAAAAGGCAGGTCGAGTTGAGCGTAGCACATCCAAATCCTTGCTCCCTCTTTGTCATTCTGCTCTGAACTCACCACAGCCCAATGCCTGATTTCTGCCTCAGTCTAGGGTTAGGCTTAGGGCTAGGGTTAGGGTTATGCCTAGGTTTAGGCTTCAGAAAACCACAAAGCCAGGAGCTCCAGGGATACTCACCATGCAAAAGGCAGGCCAAGTAGAGCGTAGCACATCCAAATCCTTGCTCCCTCTTCGTCATTCTGCTCGGAACTCACCACAGCCCAATGCCCGATTTCTGCCTCAGTCTAGGGTTAGGGTTATGCCTAGGGTTAGGGTTATGCCTAGGGTTAGGGTTCACAAAACCACAAAGCCAGGAGCTCCAGGGATACTCACCATGCAAAAGGCAGGCCAAGTTGAGCGTAGCACATCCAAATCCTTGCTCCCTCTTTGTCATTCTGCTCGGAACTCACCACAGCCCAATGCCCGATTTCTGCCTCAGTCTAGGGTTAGGCTTAGGGCTAGGGTTAGGGTTATGCCTAGGGTTAGGCTTCAGAAAACCACAAAGCCAGGAGCTCCAGGGATACCATGCAAAAGGCAGGCCAAGTGGAGCGTAGCACATCCAAATCCTTGCTCCCTCTTCTTCATTCTGCTCGGAACTCCCCACAGCCCAATGCCCGATTTCTGCCTCAGTCTAGGGTTAGGCTTAGGGCTAGGGTTAGGGTTATGCCTAGGGTTAGGCTTCAGAAAACCACAAAGCCAGGAGCTCCAGGGATACTCACCATGCAAAAGGCAGGCCGAGTTGAGCGTAGCACATCCAAATCCTTGCTCCCTCTTCGTCATTCTGCTCGGAACTCACCACAGCCCAATGCCCGATTTCTGCCTCAGTCTAGGGTTAGGCTTAGGGCTAGGGTTAGGGTTATGCCTAGGGTTAGGGTTCACAAAACCACAAAGCCAGGAGCTCCAGGGACACTCACCATGCAAAAGGCAGGCCAAGTTGAGCGTAGCACATCCAAATCCTTGCTCCCTCTTCGTCATTCTGCTTGGAACTCCCCACAGCCCAATGCCCGATTACTGCCTCAGTCTAGGGTTAGGGTTATGCCTAGGGTTAGGGTTATGCCTAGGGTTAGGGTTCACAAAACCACAAAGCCAGGAGCTCCAGGGATACTCACCATGCAAAAGGCAGGCCAAGTTGAGCGTAGCACATCCAAATCCTTGCTCCCTCTTCGTCATTCTGCTCGGAACTCACCACAGCCCAATGCCCGATTTCTGCCTCAGTCTAGGGTTAGGCTTAGGGCTAGGGTTAGGGTTATGCCTAGGGTTAGGGTTCTGCCTAGGGTTAGGGTTCACAAAACCACAAAGCCTGGAGCTCCAGGGATACTCACCATGCAAAAGGCAGGCCAAGTTGAGCGTAGTACATCCAAATCCCCTCTCCCTCTTCGTCATTCTGCTCAGAAATCACCACAGCCCAATGCCCGATTTCTGCCTCAGTCTAGGGTTAGGCTTAGGGCTAGGGTTAGGGTTATGCCTAGGGTTAGGGTTCACAAAACCACAAAGCCAGGAGCTCCAGGGATACTCACCATGCAAAAGGCAGGCCGAGTTGAGCGTAGCACATCCAAATCCCCTCTCCCTCTTCGTCATTCTGCTCGGAACTCACCACAGCCCAATGCCCGATTACTGCCTCAGTCTAGGGTTAGGCTTAGGGCTAGGGTTAGGGTTATGCCTAGGGTTAGGCTTCAGAAAACCACAAAGCCAGGAGCTCCAGGGATACTCCCCATGCAAAAGGCAGGCCAAGTTGAGCGTAGCACATCCAAATCCTTGCTCCCTCTTCGTCATTCTGCTCGGAACTCCCCACAGCCCAATGCCCGATTACTGCCTCAGTCTAGGGTTAGGCTTAGGGCTAGGGTTAGGGCTATGCCTAGGGTTAGGCTTCAGAAAACCACAAAGCCAGGAGCTCCAGGGATACTCACCATGCAAAAGGCAGGCCAAGTTGAGCGTAGCACATCCAAATCCTTGCTCCCTCTTCGTCATTCTGCTCGGAACTCACCACAGCCCAATGCCCGATTTCTGCCTCAGTCTAGGGTTAGGCTTAGGGCTAGGGTTAGGGTTATGCCTACGGTTAGGCTTCAGAAAACCACAAAGCCAGGAGCTCCAGGGATACCATGCAAAAGGCAGGCCAAGTGGAGCGTAGCACATCCAAATCCTTGCTCCCTCTTCTTCATTCTGCTCGGAACTCCCCACAGCCCAATGCCCGATTTCTGCCTCAGTCTAGGGTTAGGCTTAGGGCTAGGGTTAGGGTTATGCCTAGGGTTAGGGTTCTCAAAACCACAAGGCCAGGAGCTCCAGGGATACTCACCATGCAAAAGGCAGGCCAAGTTGAGCGTAGCACATCCAAATCCTTGCTCCCTCTTCGTCATTCTGCTCCGAACTCCCCACAGCCCCATGCCCGATTTCTGCCTCAGTCTAGGGTTAGGCTTATGCCTAGGGTTAGGGTTATGCCTAGGGTTAGGGTTCACAAAACCACAAAGCCAGGAGCTCCAGGGATACCATGCAAAAGGCAGGCCAAGTTGAGCGTAGCACATCCAAATCCATGCTCCCTCTTTGTCATTCTGCTCGGAACTCACCACAGCCCAATGCCCGATTTCTGCCTCAGTCTAGGGTTAGGCTTAGGGCTAGGGTTAGGGTAATGCCTAGGGTTAGGGTTCACAAAACCACAAAGCCAGGAGCTCCAGGGATACTCACCATGCAAAAGGCAGGCTGAGTTGAGCATAGCACATCCAAATCCTTGCTCCCTCTTTGTCATTCTGCTCGGAACTCACCACAGCCCAATGCCCGATTTCTGCCTCAGTCTAGGCTTAGGCTTAGGGTTAGGGTTCGGGCTATGCCTAGGGTTAGGGTTCAGAAAACCACAAAGCCAGGAGCTCCAGGGATACTCACCATGCAAAAGGCAGGCCGAGTTGAGCGTAGCACATCCAAATCCTTGCTCCCTCTTTGTCATTCTGCTCCGAACTCACCACAGCCCAATGCCTTATTTCTGCCTCAGTCTAGGGTTAGGCTTAGGGCTGGGGTTAGGGTTATGCCTAGGGTTAGGCTTCAGAAAACCACAAAGCCAGGAGCTCTAGGGATACTCACCATGCAAAAGGCAGGCCAAGTTGAGCGTAGCACATCCAAATCCTTGCTCCCTCTTTGTCATTCTGCTCGGAACTCCCCACAGCCCAATGCCCGATTTCTGCCTCAGTCTAGGGTTAGGCTTAGGGCTAGGGTTAGGGTTATGCCTAGGGTTAGGCTTCAGAAAACCACAAAGCCAGGAGCTCCAGGGATACTCACCATGCAAAAGGCAGGCCAAGTTGAGCGTAGCACATCCAAATCCTTGCTCCCTCTTCGTCATTCTGCTCGGAACTCCCCACAGCCCAATGCCCGATTTCTGCATCAGTCTAGGGTTAGGCTTAGGGCTAGGGTTAGGGTTATGCCTAGGGTTAGGCTTCAGAAAACCACAAAGCCAGGAGCTCCAGGGATACTCACCATGCAAAAGGCAGGCCAAGTTGAGCGTAGCACATCCAAATCCTTGCTCCCTCTTTGTCATTCTGCTCGGAACTCACCACAGCCCAATGCCTGATTTCTGCCTCAGTCTAGGGTTAGGCTTAGGGCTAGGGTTAGGGTTATGCCTAGGGTTAGGGTTATGCCTAGGGTTAGGGTTCACAAAACCACAAAGCCAGGAGCTCCAGGGATACTCACCATGCAAAAGGCAGGCCGAGTTGAGCGTAGCACATCCAAATCCCCTCTCCCTCTTCGTCATTCTGCTCGGAACTCACCACAGCCCAATGCCCGATTTCTGCCTCAGTCTAGGGTTAGGCTTAGGGCTAGGGTTAGGGTTATGCCTAGGGTTAGGCTTCAGAAAACCACAAAGCCAGGAGCTCCAGGGATACTCACCATGCAAAAGGCAGGCCAAGTTGAGCCTAGCACATCCAAATCCTTGCTCCCTCTTCGTCATTCTGCTCGGAACTCCCCACAGCCCAATGCCCGATTACTGCCTCAGTCTAGGGTTAGGCTTAGGGCTAGGGTTAGGGCTATGCCTAGGGTTAGGGTTCAGAAAACCACAAAGCCAGGAGCTCCAGGGATACTCACCATGCAAAAGGCAGGCCAAGTTGAGCGTAGCACATCCAAATCCTTGCTCCCTCTTCGTCATTCTGCTCGGAACTCACCACAGCCCAATGCCCGATTTCTGCCTCAGTCTAGGGTTAGGCTTAGGGCTAGGGTTAGGGTTATGCCTACGGTTAGGCTTCAGAAAACCACAAAGCCAGGAGCTCCAGGGATACCATGCAAAAGGCAGGCCAAGTGGAGCGTAGCACATCCAAATCCTTGCTCCCTCTTCTTCATTCTGCTCGGAACTCCCCACAGCCCAATGCCCGATTTCTGCCTCAGTCTAGGGTTAGGCTTAGGGCTAGGGTTAGGGTTATGCCTAGGGTTAGGGTTCACAAAACCACAAGGCCAGGAGCTCCAGGGATACTCACCATGCAAAAGGCAGGCCAAGTTGAGCGTAGCACATCCAAATCCTTGCTCCCTCTTCGTCATTCTGCTCCGAACTCCCCACAGCCCAATGCCCGATTTCTGCCTCAGTCTAGGGTTAGGCTTATGCCTAGGGTTAGGGTTATGCCTAGGGTTAGGGTTCACAAAACCACAAAGCCAGGAGCTCCAGGGATACTCACCATGCAAAAGGCAGGCCAAGTTGAGCGTAGCACATCCAAATCCTTGCTCCCTCTTTGTCATTCTGCTCGGAACTCACCACAGCCCAATGCCCGATTTCTGCCTCAGTCTAGGGTTAGGCTTAGGGCTAGGGTTAGGGTTATGCCTAGGGTTAGGGTTCTGCCTAGGGTTAGGGTTCACAAAACCACAAAGCCAGGAGCTCCAGGGATACTCACCATGCAAAAGGCAGGCCAAGTTGAGCGTAGCACATCCAAATCCTTGCTCCCTCTTCGTCATTCTGCTCGGAACTCACCACAGCCCAATGCCCGATTTCTGCCTCAGTCTAGGGTTAGGCTTAGGGCTAGGGTTAGGGTTATGCCTAGGGTTAGGCTTCAGAAAACCACAAAGCCAGGAGCTCCAGGGATACTCACCATGCAAAAGGCAGGCCAAGTTGAGCGTAGCACATCCAAATCCTTGCTCCCTCTTCGTCATTCTGCTCGGAACTCACCACAGCCCAATGCCCGATTACTGCCTCAGTCTAGGGTTAGGCTTAGGGCTAGAGTTAGGGTTATGCCTAGGGTTAGGCTTCAGAAAACCACAAAGCCAGGAGCTCCAGGGATACTCACCATGCAAAAGGCAGGCCAAGTTGAGTGTAGCACATCCAAATCCTTGCTCCCTCTTCGTCATTCTGCTCAGAACTCCCCACAGCCCAATGCCCGATTTCTGCCTCAGTCTAGGGTTAGGCTTAGGGCTAGGGTTAGGGTTATGCCTAGGGTTAGGCTTCAGAAAACCACAAAGCCAGGAGCTCCAGGGATACTCACCATGCAAAAGGCAGGCCAAGTTGAGCGTAGCACATCCAAATCCTTGCTCCCTCTTCGTCATTCTGCTCGGAACTCACCACAGCCCAATGCCCGATTTCTGCCTCAGTCTAGGGTTAGGCTTAGGGCTAGGGTTAGGGTTATGCCTACGGTTAGGCTTCAGAAAACCACAAAGCCAGGAGCTCCAGGGATACTCACCATGCAAAAGGCAGACCGAGTTGAGCGTAGCACATCCAAATCCTTGCTCCCTCTTCGTCATTCTGCTCCGAATTCACCACAGCCCAATGCCTGATTTCTGCCTCAGTCTAGGGTTAGGCTTAGGGCTAGGGTTAGGGTTATGCCTAGGGTTAGGGTTCTGCCTAGGGTTAGGGTTCACAAAACCACAAAGCCAGGAGCTCCAGGGATACTCACCATGCAAAAGGCAGGCCAAGTTGAGCGTAGTACATCCAAATCCCCTCTCCCTCTTCGTCATTCTGCTCAGAAATCACCACAGCCCAATGCCCGATTTCTGCCTCAGTCTAGGGTTAGGCTTAGGGCTAGGGTTAGGGTTATGCCTAGGGTTAGGGTTCACAAAACCACAAAGCCAGGAGCTCCAGGGATACTCACCATGCAAAAGGCAGGCCGAGTTGAGCGTAGCACATCCAAATCCTAGCTCCCTCTTCGTCATTCTGCTCGGAACTCACCACAGCCCAATGCCCGATTTCTGCCTCAGTCTAGGGTTAGGCTTAGGGCTAGGGTTAGGGTTATGCCTAGGGTTAGGCTTCAGAAAACCACAAAGCCAGGAGCTCCAGGGATACTCACCATGCAAAAGGCAGGCCAAGTTGAGCGTAGCACATCCAAATCCTTGCTCCCTCTTCGTCATTCTGCTCGGAACTCCCCACAGCCCAATGCCCGATTACTGCCTCAGTCTAGGGTTAGGCTTAGGGCTAGGGTTAGGGTTATGCCTAGGGTTAGGCTTCAGAAAACCACAAAGCCAGGAGCTCCAGGGATACTCACCATGCAAAAGGCAGGCCAAGTTGAGCGTAGCACATCCAAATCCTTGCTCCCACTTCGTCATTCTGCTCGGAACTCACCACAGCCGAATGCCCGATTTCTGCCTCAGTCTAGGGTTAGGCTTAGGGCTAGGGTTAGGGTTATGCCTAGGGTTAGGGTTCACAAAACCACAAAGCCAGGAGCTCCAGGGATACTCACCATGCAAAAGGCAGGCCAAGTTGAGCGCAGCACATCCAAATCCCCTCTCCCTCTTCGTCATTCTCCTCGGAACTCCCCACAGCCCAATGCCCGATTACTGGCTCAGTCTAGGGTTAGGCTTAGGGCTAGGGTTAGGCTTAGGGCTAGGGTTAGGGTTCACAAAACCACAAAGCCAGGAGCTCCAGGGACACTGATCATGTGAAAGGCAGGCCAAGTTAAGCACGGCACATCCAAAACCTTGCTCCCTCTTCTTCTTTCTGCAAGGGTTATGGTTAGGGTTAGGGGCTCGGGTTTGGGTTAGGCTTAGGGGTTAGGGTTATGCCTAGGTTTAGGATTGAGAAAACCACAAAGCCAAGAGACCCAGGGACACTGACCATACAAAAGGTAGGCCAACTTAAGCATGGCATATCAAAACCTTCCACCCTCTTCCTCTTTCTGCTCGGAACTCACCACAGACCGATGCCCGATTAGTGGCTCAATCTATCGTTAGAGTTAGGTTTAGGCGTTCTCCTAGGATTAGGGTTGAGAAAACCACAAAGCCAGGAGCTCCAGGGATACGCAGCATGCAAAAGGCATACCAAGGTGAGGAGGACACAGCCCAAACCTTGCTCCCTCTTTGTCTTTCTGCTCAGAACTTGCCACAACACTCTGCCGGATTTCTGGCTCAAGGTAGGGTTAGGGATAGGGTTAGGCCTTGGGTTAGGGTTAGGGTTAGGGGTTAGGGTTACGCCTAGGGTTAAGGTTGAGAAAACCACAAAGCCAGGAGCTCCAGGGATACTCACCATGCAAAAGGCAGGCCAAGTTAAGCACGGCACATCCAAAACCTTGCTCCCTCTTCTTCTTTCTGCAAGGGTTAGGGTTAGGGGCTCGTGTTAGGGTTAGGGGTTAGGGTTAGGCTTAGGGTTAGGCTTAGGGTTTTGACTAGGGTTAGGATTGAGAAAACCACAAAGCCAGGGGACCCAGGCACACTAAGCATGCAAAAGGCAGGCCAAGTTGAGCGTAGCACATCCAAATCCCCTCTCCCTCTTCGTCATTCTGCTCGGAACTCCCCACAGCCCAATGCCCGATTACTGCCTCAGTCTAGGGTTAGGCTTAGGGCTAGGGTTAGGGTTATGCCTAGGGTTAGGGTTCACAAAACCACAAAGCCAGGAGCTCCAGGGATACTCCCCATGCAAAAGGCAGGCCACGTTGAGTGTAGCACATCCAAATCCCCTCTCCCTCTTCGTCATTCTGCTCGGAACTCCCCACAGCCCAATGCCCGATTACTGCCTCAGTCTAGGGTTAGGCTTAGGGCTAGGGTTAGGGTTATGCCTAGGGTTAGGCTTCACAAAACCACAAAGCCAGGAGCTCCAGGGATACTCCCCATGCAAAAGGCAGGCCGAGTTGAGCGTAGCACATCCAAATCCCCTCTCCCTCTTTGTCATTCTGCTCGGAACTCACCACAGCCCAATGCCCGATTACTGCCTCAGTCTAGGGTTAGGCTTAGGGCTAGGGTTAGGGTTATGCCTAGGGTTAGGGTTCACAAAACCACAAAGCCAGGAACTCCAGGGATACTCCCCATGCAAAAGGCAGGCCAAGTTGAGCGTAGCACATCCAAATCCTTGCTCCCTCTTTGTCATTCTGCTCGGAACTCACCACGGCCCAATGCCCGATATCTGCCTCAGTCTAGGGTTAGGCTTAGGGCTAGGGTTAGGGTTATGCCTAGGGTTAGGGTTCAGAAAACCACAAAGCCAGGAGATCCAGGGATACTCCCCATGCAAAAGGCAGGCCAAGTTGAGCGTAGCACATCCAAATCCTTGCTCCCTCTTTGTCATTCTGCTCGGAACTCACCACAGCCCAATGCCCGATTACTGCCTCAGTCTAGGGTTAGGCTTAGGGCTAGGGTTAGGGTTATGCCTAGGGTTAGGGTTCAGAAAACCACAAAGCCAGGAGCTCCAGGGATACTCCCCATGCAAAAGGCAGGCCAAGTTGAGCGTAGCACATCCAAATCCTTGCTCCCTCTTTGTCATTCTGCTCGGAACTCACCACAGCCCAATGCCCGATTACTGCCTCAGTCTAGGGTTAGGCTTAGGGCTAGGGTTAGGGTTATGCCTAGGGTTAGGGTTCACAAAACCACCAAGCCAGGAGCTCCAGGGATACTCCCCATGCAAAAGGCAGGCCAAGTTGAGCATAGCACATCCAAATCCCCTCTCCCTCTTCGTCATTCTCCTCGGAACTCCCCACAGCCCAATGCCCGATTACTGGCTCAGTCTAGGGTTAGGCTTAGGGCTAGGGTTAGGGTTATGCCTAGGGTTAGGGTTCACAAAACCACAAAGCCAGGAGCTCCAGGGATACTCACCATGCAAAAGGCAGGCCAAGTTGAGCATAGCACATCCAAATCCTTGCTCCCTCTTCGTCATTCTGCTCGGAACTCACCACAGCCCAATGCCCGATTACTGCCTCAGTCTAGGGTTAGGCTTAGGGCTAGGGTTAGGGTTATGCCTAGGGTTAGGGTTCACAAAACCACAAAGCCAGGAGCTCCAGGGACACTGATCATGCGAAAGGCAGGCCAAGTTAAGCACGGCACATCCAAAACCTTGCTCCCTCTTCTTCTTTCTGCAAGGGTTATGGTTAGGGTTAGGGGCTCGGGTTTGGGTTAGGCTTAGGGGTTAGGGTTATGCCTAGGCTTAGGATTGAGAAAACCACAAAGCCAGGAGACCCAGGGACACTAAGCATGCAAAAGGCAGGCCAAGTTGAGCGTAGCACATCCAAATCCCCTCTCCCTCTTCGTCATTCTGCTCGGAACTCCCCACAGCCCAATGCCCGATTTCTGCCTCAGTCTAGGGTTAGGCTTAGGGCTAGGGTTAGGGTTATGCCTAGGGTTAGGGTTATGCCTAGGTTTAGGGTTATGCCTAGGGTTAGGGTTCAGAAAACCACAAAGCCAGGAGCTCCAGGGATACTCACCATGCAAAAGGCAGGCCGAGTTGAGCGTAGCACATCCAAATCCTAGCTCCCTCTTCGTCATTCTGCTCGGAACTTCCCACAGCCCAATGCCCGATTTCTGCCTCAGTCTAGGGATAGGTTTAGGGCTAGGGTTAGGGTTATGCCTAGGGTTAGGCTTCAGAAAACCACAAAGCCAGGAGCTCCAGGGATACTCCCCATGCAAAAGGCAGGCCGAGTTGAGCGTAGCACATCCAAATCCTAGCTCCCTCTTCGTCATTCTGCTCGGAACTCACCACAGCCCAATGCCCGATTACTGCCTCAGTCTAGGGTTAGGCTTAGGGCTAGGGTTAGGGTTATGCCTAGGGTTAGGGTTCACAAAACCACAAAGCCAGGAGCTCCAGGGATACTCAACATGCAAAAGGCAGGCCAAGTTGAGCGTAGCACATCCAAATCATTGCTCCCTCTTCGTCATTCTGCTCGGAACTCACCACAGCCCAATGCCCAATTACTGGCTCAGTCTAGGGTTAGGCTTAGGGCTAGGGTTAGGGTTATGCCTAGGGTTAGGATTCACAAAACCACAAAGCCAGGAGCTCCAGGGATACTCCCCATGCAAAAGGCAGGCCAAGTTGAGCGTAGCACATCCAAATCCTTGCTCCCTCTTCGTCATTCTGCTCGGAACTCCCCACAGCCCAATGCCCGATTTCTGCCTCAGTCTAGGGTTAGGCTTAGGGCTAGGGTTAGGGTTATGCTTAGGGTTAGGGTTCACAAAACCACAAAGCCAGGAGCTCCAGGGATACTCACCATGCAAAAGGCAGGCCAAGTTGAGCATAGCACATCCAAATCCCCTCTCCCTCTTCGTCATTCTGCTCGGAACTCCCCACAGCCCAATGCCCGATTACTGCCTCAGTCTAGGGTTAGGCTTAGGGCTAGGGTTAGGGTTATGCCTAGGGTTAGGGTTCACAAAACCACAAAGCCAGGAACTCTAGGGATACTCACCATGCAAAAGGCAGGCCAAGTTGAGTGTAGCACATCCAAATCGTTGCTCCCTCTTTGTCATTCTGCTCGGAACTCACCACGGCCCAATGCCCGATATCTGCCTCAGTCTAGGGTTATGCTTAGGGCTAGGGTTAGGGTTATGCCTAGGGTTAGGGTTCAGAAAACCACAAAGCCAGGAGATCCAGGGATACTCACCATGCAAAAGGCAGGCCAAGTTGAGCGTAGCACATCCAAATCCTTGCTCCCTCTTTGTCATTCTGCTCGGAACTCACCACAGCCCAATGCCCGATTTCTGCCTCAGTCTAGGGTTAGGCTTAGGGCTAGGGTTAGGGTTATGCCTAGGGTTAGGGTTCAGAAAACCACAAAGCCAGGAGCTCCAGGGATACTCCCCATGCAAAAGGCAGGCCAAGTTGAGCGTAGCACATCCAAATCCCCTCTCCCTCTTTGTCATTCTGCTCGGAACTCCCCACAGCCCAATGCCCGATTTCTGCCTCAGTCTAGGGTTAGGCTTAGGGCTAGGGTTAGGGTTATGCCTAGGGTTAGGGTTATGCCTAGGGTTAGGGTTCACAAAACCACAAAGCCAGGAGCTCCAGGGATACACACCATGCAAAAGGCAGGCCAAGTTAAGCACGGCACATCCAAATCCTTGCTCCCTCTTCGTCATTCTGCTCGGAACTCACCACAGCCCTATGCCCGATTTCTGCCTCAGTCTAGGGTTAGGCTTAGGGCTAGGGTTAGGGTTATGCCTAGGGTTAGGATTGAGAAAACCACAAAGCCAGGGGACCCAGGCACACTAAGCATGCAAAAGGCAGGCCAAGTTGAGCGTAGCACATCCAAATCCCCTCTCCCTCTTCGTCATTCTGCTCGGAACTCACCACAGCCCAATGCCCGATTTCTGCCTCAGTCTAGGGTTAGGCTTAGGGCTAGGGTTAGGGTTATGCCTAGGGTTAGGGTTATGCCTAGGGTTAGGGTTCACAAAACCACAAAGCCAGGAGCTCCAGGGATACACACCATGCAAAAGGCAGGCCAAGTTAAGCACGGCACATCCAAATCCTTGCTCCCTCTTCGTCATTCTGCTCGGAACTCACCACAGCCCTATGCCCGATTTCTGCCTCAGTCTAGGGTTAGGCTTAGGGCTAGGGTTAGGGTTATGCCTAGGGTTAGGGTTCACAAAACCACAAAGCCAGGAGCTCCAGGGACACTGATCATGCGAAAGGCAGGCCAAGTTAAGCACGGCACGTCCAAAACCTTGCTCCCTCTTCTTCTTTCTGCAAGGGTTAGGGTTAGGGGCTCGGGTTAGGGTTAGGGGTTAGGGTTAGGGGTAGGGTTAGGGTTAGGGTTTTGACTAGGGTTAGGATTGAGAAAACCACAAAGCCAGGGGACCCAGGCACACTAAGCATGCAAAAGGCAGGCCAAGTTGAGCGTAGCACATCCAAATCCCCTCTCCCTCTTCGTCATTCTGCTCGGAACTCCCCACAGCCCAATGCCCGATTTCTGCCTCAGTCTAGGGTTAGGCTTAGGGCTAGGGTTAGGGTTATGCCGAGGGTTAGGGTTCAGAAAACCACAAAGCCAGGAGCTCCAGGGATACTCACCATGCAAAAGGCAGGCCAAGTTGAGCGTAGCACATCCAAATCCTTGCTCCCTCTTTGTCATTCTGCTCGGAACTCACCACAGCCCAATGCCCGATTTCTGCCTCAGTCTAGGGTTAGGCTTAGGGCTAGGGTTAGGGTTATGCCGAGGGTTAGGGTTCAGAAAACCACAACGCCAGGAGCTCCAGGGATACTCCCCATGCAAAAGGCAGGCCAAGTTGAGCGTAGCACATCCAAATCCTTGCTCCCTCTTTGTCATTCTGCTCGGAACTCACCACAGCCCAATGCCCGATTACTGCCTCAGTCTAGGGTTAGGCTTAGGGCTAGGGTTAGGGTTTTGCCTAGGGTTAGGGTTGGGGAAACCACAAAGCCAGGGGCTCCAGGCGTGCTCACCATGCGAAAGACATAGCAAGGGGACCGCAGCACATCCAAAACCTTCCTCCCTCTTCGTCATTCTGCTCAGAACTCGCCACAACCCTCTGCTGGATTTCTGGCTCAAGGTAGGGGTTGGGTCAGGGTTACGCCTAGGGTTAGGGTTAGGGTTGAGAAAACCACAAAGCCAGGCGCTCCAGGGATAGTCAGCATGCAAAAGGCATACCAAGATGAGGAGGACACCGCCCGAACCTTGCTCCCTCTTTGTTATTCTGCTCAGAATTGCCAGAACCCTCTGCCGGATTTCTGGCTCAAGGTAGGGTTAGGGATAGGGTTAGGCCTTGGGTTAGGGTTAGGGTTACGCCTAGGGTTAAGGTTGAGAAAACCACAAAGCCAGGAGCTCCAGGGACACTGATCATGCAAAAGGCAGGCCAAGTTAAGCACGGCACATCCAAAACCTAGCTCCCTCTTCTTCTTTCTGCAAGGGTTAGGGTTAGTGTTAGGGGCTCGAGCTAGGGTTAGGGTTAGGGTTAGGGTTTGGTTCAGGGTTAGGGTTAGGGTTAGGCTTACACCTATGGTTAGGGTTGAGGAAACCACAAAGCCAGGAGCTCCAGGCGTGCTCACCATGAAAAAGACATACCAAGGTGACCGCAGCACATCCAAAACCTTGCTCCCTCTTCTTCTTTCTGCAAGGGTTAGGGTTAGGGTTAGGGGCTCGGGTTAGGGTTAGGGGTTAGGGTTAGGGTTTTGCCTAGGGTTAGGATTGAGAAAACCACAAAGCCAGGAGCTCCAGGGACACTGATCATGCGAAAGGCAGGCCAAGTTAAGCACGGCACATCAAAACCTTGCTACCTCTTCCTCTTTCTGCTCGGAACTCATCACAGCCCAATGCCCAGTTTCTGGCTCAGCCTAGGGTTAGGGTTAGGGTTTGGTTTAGGGTTAGGGTTAGGCTTACGCCTAGGGTTAGGATTGAGAAAACCACAAAGCCAGGAGCTCCAGGCATGCTCACCATGCAAAAGACATACCAAGGTGACCGCAGCACATCCAAAACCTTGCTCCCTCTTCTTCTTTCTGCAAGGGTTAGGGTTAGGGTTAGGGGCTCGGGTTAGGGTTAGGGGTTAGGGTTAGGGTTTTGCCTAGGGTTAGGATTGAGAAAACCACAAAGCCAGGGGACCCAGGCACACTAACCATGCAAAAGGCTGGCCAAGTTAAGCACGGCACATCCAAAACCTTGCTCCCTCTTCTTCTTTCTGCAAGGGTTAGGGTTAGGGTTAGGGGCTCGGGTTAGGGTTAGGGGTTAGGGTTAGGGTTTTGCCTAGGGTTAGGATTGAGAAAACCACAAAGCCAGGGGACCCAGACACACTAACCATGCAAAAGGCCGGTCAAGTTAAGCACAGCACATCAAAACCTTGCTCCCTTTTCCTATTTCTGCTCGGAACTCACCACAGCCCAATGCCCAGTTTGTGGCTCGGCCTAGGGGTAGGGTTTGGTTTAGGGTTAGGGTTAGGGTTAGGCTAACGCCTAGGGTTAGGGTTGAGGAAACCACAAAGCCAGGAGCTCCAGGCGTACTCACCATGCAAAAGGCATACCAAGGTGACCGCAGCACATCCAAAACCTTGCTCCCTCTTCCTCATTCTGCTCAGAACTCGCCACAAACCTCTGCCGGATTTCTGGCTCAAGGTATGGTTGGGGTTAGGGTTACGCCTAGGGTTAAGGTTGAGAAAACCACAAAGCCAGGAGCTCCAGGGACACTGATCATGTGAAAGGCAGGCCAAGTTAAGCACGGTACATCCAAAACCTTGCTCCCTCTTCTTCTTTCTGCAAGGGTTAGGGTTAGTGTTAGGGGCTCGGGTTAGGGTTAGGCTTAGGGGTTAGGGTTATGCCTAGGGTTAGGATTGAGAAAACCACAAAGCCAGGAGACCCAGGGACACTAACCATACAAAAGGCTGGCCAACTTAAGCATGGCATATCAAAACCTTCCTCCCTCTTCCTCTTTCTGCTCGGAACTCACCACAGACCGATGCCCGATTAGTGGCTCAATCTATGGTTAGGGTTAGGCGTTCTCCTAGGGTTAGGCTTGAGAAAACCACAAAGCCAGGAGCTCCAGGGACACTGATCATGCGAAAGGCAGGCGAAGTTAAGCACAGCACATCCAAAACCTTGCTCCCTCTTCATTCTGCAAGGGTTAGGGTTAGGGTTAGGGGTTAGGGTTAGGGTTAGGATTAGGTGTTAGGGTTATGCCTAGGGTTAGGATTGAGAAAACCACAAAGCGAGGAGACCCAGGGACACTAACCATGCAAAAGACCTACCAAGGTGACAGCAGCATATCCAAAACCTTGCTCCCTCTTCGTCATTCTGCTCAGAACTCGCCACAGCCTAAGGCCAAGTTTCTGGCTTGACCTCGGGTTAGGGTTAGCGTTAGGGTTTGGTTTAGGGTTAGGGTTAGGGTTAAGCCTAGGGTTAGGGTTAGGGTTAGGGTGAGGGTTAGTCTTACGCCTAGGGTTAGGGTTGAGGAAACCACAAAGCCAGGAGCTCCCGGCGTACTCACCATGTGAAAGACATACCAAGTGGACCGCAGCACATCCAAAACCTTCCTCCCTCTTCGTCATTCTGCTCAGAACTTGCCACAACCCTCTGCTGGATTTCTGGCTCAAGGTAGGGGTTGGGTCAGGGTTACGCCTAGGGTTAGGGTTAGGGTTGAGAAAACCACAAAGCCAGGGGACCCAGGCACACTAACCATGCAAAAGGCCGGCCAAGTTAAGCACAGCACATCAAAACCCTGCTCCCTCTTCCTCTTTCTGCTCGGAACTCATCACAGCCCAATGCCCAGTTTCTGGCTCGGCCTAGGGTTAGGGTTTGGTTTAGGGTTAGGGTTAGGGTTAGGCTTACGCCTAGGGTTAGGGTTGAGGAAACCACAAAGCCAGGAGCTCCAGGGATACTCACCATGCAAAAGGCAGGTCGAGTTGAGCGTAGCACATCCAAATCCTTGCTCCCTCTTCGTCATTCTGCTCCGAACTCACCACAGCCCAATGCCCGATTTCTGCCTCAGTCTAGGGTTAGGCTTAGGGCTAGGGTTAGGGTTATGCCTAGGGTTAGGGTTCACAAAACCACAAAGCCAGGAGCTCCAGGGATACTCACCATGCAAAAGGCAGGTCGAGTTGAGCGTAGCACATCCAAATCCTTGCTCCCTCTTTGTCATTCTGCTCTGAACTCACCACAGCCCAATGCCTGATTTCTGCCTCAGTCTAGGGTTAGGCTTAGGGCTAGGGTTAGGGTTATGCCTAGGTTTAGGCTTCAGAAAACCACAAAGCCAGGAGCTCCAGGGATACTCACCATGCAAAAGGCAGGCCAAGTAGAGCGTAGCACATCCAAATCCTTGCTCCCTCTTCGTCATTCTGCTCGGAACTCACCACAGCCCAATGCCCGATTTCTGCCTCAGTCTAGGGTTAGGGTTATGCCTAGGGTTAGGGTTATGCCTAGGGTTAGGGTTCACAAAACCACAAAGCCAGGAGCTCCAGGGATACTCACCATGCAAAAGGCAGGCCAAGTTGAGCGTAGCACATCCAAATCCTTGCTCCCTCTTTGTCATTCTGCTCGGAACTCACCACAGCCCAATGCCCGATTTCTGCCTCAGTCTAGGGTTAGGCTTAGGGCTAGGGTTAGGGTTATGCCTAGGGTTAGGCTTCAGAAAACCACAAAGCCAGGAGCTCCAGGGATACCATGCAAAAGGCAGGCCAAGTGGAGCGTAGCACATCCAAATCCTTGCTCCCTCTTCTTCATTCTGCTCGGAACTCCCCACAGCCCAATGCCCGATTTCTGCCTCAGTCTAGGGTTAGGCTTAGGGCTAGGGTTAGGGTTATGCCTAGGGTTAGGCTTCAGAAAACCACAAAGCCAGGAGCTCCAGGGATACTCACCATGCAAAAGGCAGGCCGAGTTGAGCGTAGCACATCCAAATCCTTGCTCCCTCTTCGTCATTCTGCTCGGAACTCACCACAGCCCAATGCCCGATTTCTGCCTCAGTCTAGGGTTAGGCTTAGGGCTAGGGTTAGGGTTATGCCTAGGGTTAGGGTTCACAAAACCACAAAGCCAGGAGCTCCAGGGACACTCACCATGCAAAAGGCAGGCCAAGTTGAGCGTAGCACATCCAAATCCTTGCTCCCTCTTCGTCATTCTGCTTGGAACTCCCCACAGCCCAATGCCCGATTACTGCCTCAGTCTAGGGTTAGGGTTATGCCTAGGGTTAGGGTTATGCCTAGGGTTAGGGTTCACAAAACCACAAAGCCAGGAGCTCCAGGGATACTCACCATGCAAAAGGCAGGCCAAGTTGAGCGTAGCACATCCAAATCCTTGCTCCCTCTTCGTCATTCTGCTCGGAACTCACCACAGCCCAATGCCCGATTTCTGCCTCAGTCTAGGGTTAGGCTTAGGGCTAGGGTTAGGGTTATGCCTAGGGTTAGGGTTCTGCCTAGGGTTAGGGTTCACAAAACCACAAAGCCTGGAGCTCCAGGGATACTCACCATGCAAAAGGCAGGCCAAGTTGAGCGTAGTACATCCAAATCCCCTCTCCCTCTTCGTCATTCTGCTCAGAAATCACCACAGCCCAATGCCCGATTTCTGCCTCAGTCTAGGGTTAGGCTTAGGGCTAGGGTTAGGGTTATGCCTAGGGTTAGGGTTCACAAAACCACAAAGCCAGGAGCTCCAGGGATACTCACCATGCAAAAGGCAGGCCGAGTTGAGCGTAGCACATCCAAATCCCCTCTCCCTCTTCGTCATTCTGCTCGGAACTCACCACAGCCCAATGCCCGATTACTGCCTCAGTCTAGGGTTAGGCTTAGGGCTAGGGTTAGGGTTATGCCTAGGGTTAGGCTTCAGAAAACCACAAAGCCAGGAGCTCCAGGGATACTCCCCATGCAAAAGGCAGGCCAAGTTGAGCGTAGCACATCCAAATCCTTGCTCCCTCTTCGTCATTCTGCTCGGAACTCCCCACAGCCCAATGCCCGATTACTGCCTCAGTCTAGGGTTAGGCTTAGGGCTAGGGTTAGGGCTATGCCTAGGGTTAGGCTTCAGAAAACCACAAAGCCAGGAGCTCCAGGGATACTCACCATGCAAAAGGCAGGCCAAGTTGAGCGTAGCACATCCAAATCCTTGCTCCCTCTTCGTCATTCTGCTCGGAACTCACCACAGCCCAATGCCCGATTTCTGCCTCAGTCTAGGGTTAGGCTTAGGGCTAGGGTTAGGGTTATGCCTACGGTTAGGCTTCAGAAAACCACAAAGCCAGGAGCTCCAGGGATACCATGCAAAAGGCAGGCCAAGTGGAGCGTAGCACATCCAAATCCTTGCTCCCTCTTCTTCATTCTGCTCGGAACTCCCCACAGCCCAATGCCCGATTTCTGCCTCAGTCTAGGGTTAGGCTTAGGGCTAGGGTTAGGGTTATGCCTAGGGTTAGGGTTCTCAAAACCACAAGGCCAGGAGCTCCAGGGATACTCACCATGCAAAAGGCAGGCCAAGTTGAGCGTAGCACATCCAAATCCTTGCTCCCTCTTCGTCATTCTGCTCCGAACTCCCCACAGCCCCATGCCCGATTTCTGCCTCAGTCTAGGGTTAGGCTTATGCCTAGGGTTAGGGTTATGCCTAGGGTTAGGGTTCACAAAACCACAAAGCCAGGAGCTCCAGGGATACCATGCAAAAGGCAGGCCAAGTTGAGCGTAGCACATCCAAATCCATGCTCCCTCTTTGTCATTCTGCTCGGAACTCACCACAGCCCAATGCCCGATTTCTGCCTCAGTCTAGGGTTAGGCTTAGGGCTAGGGTTAGGGTAATGCCTAGGGTTAGGGTTCACAAAACCACAAAGCCAGGAGCTCCAGGGATACTCACCATGCAAAAGGCAGGCTGAGTTGAGCATAGCACATCCAAATCCTTGCTCCCTCTTTGTCATTCTGCTCGGAACTCACCACAGCCCAATGCCCGATTTCTGCCTCAGTCTAGGCTTAGGCTTAGGGTTAGGGTTCGGGCTATGCCTAGGGTTAGGGTTCAGAAAACCACAAAGCCAGGAGCTCCAGGGATACTCACCATGCAAAAGGCAGGCCGAGTTGAGCGTAGCACATCCAAATCCTTGCTCCCTCTTTGTCATTCTGCTCCGAACTCACCACAGCCCAATGCCTTATTTCTGCCTCAGTCTAGGGTTAGGCTTAGGGCTGGGGTTAGGGTTATGCCTAGGGTTAGGCTTCAGAAAACCACAAAGCCAGGAGCTCTAGGGATACTCACCATGCAAAAGGCAGGCCAAGTTGAGCGTAGCACATCCAAATCCTTGCTCCCTCTTTGTCATTCTGCTCGGAACTCCCCACAGCCCAATGCCCGATTTCTGCCTCAGTCTAGGGTTAGGCTTAGGGCTAGGGTTAGGGTTATGCCTAGGGTTAGGCTTCAGAAAACCACAAAGCCAGGAGCTCCAGGGATACTCACCATGCAAAAGGCAGGCCAAGTTGAGCGTAGCACATCCAAATCCTTGCTCCCTCTTCGTCATTCTGCTCGGAACTCCCCACAGCCCAATGCCCGATTTCTGCATCAGTCTAGGGTTAGGCTTAGGGCTAGGGTTAGGGTTATGCCTAGGGTTAGGCTTCAGAAAACCACAAAGCCAGGAGCTCCAGGGATACTCACCATGCAAAAGGCAGGCCAAGTTGAGCGTAGCACATCCAAATCCTTGCTCCCTCTTTGTCATTCTGCTCGGAACTCACCACAGCCCAATGCCTGATTTCTGCCTCAGTCTAGGGTTAGGCTTAGGGCTAGGGTTAGGGTTATGCCTAGGGTTAGGGTTATGCCTAGGGTTAGGGTTCACAAAACCACAAAGCCAGGAGCTCCAGGGATACTCACCATGCAAAAGGCAGGCCGAGTTGAGCGTAGCACATCCAAATCCCCTCTCCCTCTTCGTCATTCTGCTCGGAACTCACCACAGCCCAATGCCCGATTTCTGCCTCAGTCTAGGGTTAGGCTTAGGGCTAGGGTTAGGGTTATGCCTAGGGTTAGGCTTCAGAAAACCACAAAGCCAGGAGCTCCAGGGATACTCACCATGCAAAAGGCAGGCCAAGTTGAGCCTAGCACATCCAAATCCTTGCTCCCTCTTCGTCATTCTGCTCGGAACTCCCCACAGCCCAATGCCCGATTACTGCCTCAGTCTAGGGTTAGGCTTAGGGCTAGGGTTAGGGCTATGCCTAGGGTTAGGGTTCAGAAAACCACAAAGCCAGGAGCTCCAGGGATACTCACCATGCAAAAGGCAGGCCAAGTTGAGCGTAGCACATCCAAATCCTTGCTCCCTCTTCGTCATTCTGCTCGGAACTCACCACAGCCCAATGCCCGATTTCTGCCTCAGTCTAGGGTTAGGCTTAGGGCTAGGGTTAGGGTTATGCCTACGGTTAGGCTTCAGAAAACCACAAAGCCAGGAGCTCCAGGGATACCATGCAAAAGGCAGGCCAAGTGGAGCGTAGCACATCCAAATCCTTGCTCCCTCTTCTTCATTCTGCTCGGAACTCCCCACAGCCCAATGCCCGATTTCTGCCTCAGTCTAGGGTTAGGCTTAGGGCTAGGGTTAGGGTTATGCCTAGGGTTAGGGTTCACAAAACCACAAGGCCAGGAGCTCCAGGGATACTCACCATGCAAAAGGCAGGCCAAGTTGAGCGTAGCACATCCAAATCCTTGCTCCCTCTTCGTCATTCTGCTCCGAACTCCCCACAGCCCAATGCCCGATTTCTGCCTCAGTCTAGGGTTAGGCTTATGCCTAGGGTTAGGGTTATGCCTAGGGTTAGGGTTCACAAAACCACAAAGCCAGGAGCTCCAGGGATACTCACCATGCAAAAGGCAGGCCAAGTTGAGCGTAGCACATCCAAATCCTTGCTCCCTCTTTGTCATTCTGCTCGGAACTCACCACAGCCCAATGCCCGATTTCTGCCTCAGTCTAGGGTTAGGCTTAGGGCTAGGGTTAGGGTTATGCCTAGGGTTAGGGTTCTGCCTAGGGTTAGGGTTCACAAAACCACAAAGCCAGGAGCTCCAGGGATACTCACCATGCAAAAGGCAGGCCAAGTTGAGCGTAGCACATCCAAATCCTTGCTCCCTCTTCGTCATTCTGCTCGGAACTCACCACAGCCCAATGCCCGATTTCTGCCTCAGTCTAGGGTTAGGCTTAGGGCTAGGGTTAGGGTTATGCCTAGGGTTAGGCTTCAGAAAACCACAAAGCCAGGAGCTCCAGGGATACTCACCATGCAAAAGGCAGGCCAAGTTGAGCGTAGCACATCCAAATCCTTGCTCCCTCTTCGTCATTCTGCTCGGAACTCACCACAGCCCAATGCCCGATTACTGCCTCAGTCTAGGGTTAGGCTTAGGGCTAGAGTTAGGGTTATGCCTAGGGTTAGGCTTCAGAAAACCACAAAGCCAGGAGCTCCAGGGATACTCACCATGCAAAAGGCAGGCCAAGTTGAGTGTAGCACATCCAAATCCTTGCTCCCTCTTCGTCATTCTGCTCAGAACTCCCCACAGCCCAATGCCCGATTTCTGCCTCAGTCTAGGGTTAGGCTTAGGGCTAGGGTTAGGGTTATGCCTAGGGTTAGGCTTCAGAAAACCACAAAGCCAGGAGCTCCAGGGATACTCACCATGCAAAAGGCAGGCCAAGTTGAGCGTAGCACATCCAAATCCTTGCTCCCTCTTCGTCATTCTGCTCGGAACTCACCACAGCCCAATGCCCGATTTCTGCCTCAGTCTAGGGTTAGGCTTAGGGCTAGGGTTAGGGTTATGCCTACGGTTAGGCTTCAGAAAACCACAAAGCCAGGAGCTCCAGGGATACTCACCATGCAAAAGGCAGACCGAGTTGAGCGTAGCACATCCAAATCCTTGCTCCCTCTTCGTCATTCTGCTCCGAATTCACCACAGCCCAATGCCTGATTTCTGCCTCAGTCTAGGGTTAGGCTTAGGGCTAGGGTTAGGGTTATGCCTAGGGTTAGGGTTCTGCCTAGGGTTAGGGTTCACAAAACCACAAAGCCAGGAGCTCCAGGGATACTCACCATGCAAAAGGCAGGCCAAGTTGAGCGTAGTACATCCAAATCCCCTCTCCCTCTTCGTCATTCTGCTCAGAAATCACCACAGCCCAATGCCCGATTTCTGCCTCAGTCTAGGGTTAGGCTTAGGGCTAGGGTTAGGGTTATGCCTAGGGTTAGGGTTCACAAAACCACAAAGCCAGGAGCTCCAGGGATACTCACCATGCAAAAGGCAGGCCGAGTTGAGCGTAGCACATCCAAATCCTAGCTCCCTCTTCGTCATTCTGCTCGGAACTCACCACAGCCCAATGCCCGATTTCTGCCTCAGTCTAGGGTTAGGCTTAGGGCTAGGGTTAGGGTTATGCCTAGGGTTAGGCTTCAGAAAACCACAAAGCCAGGAGCTCCAGGGATACTCACCATGCAAAAGGCAGGCCAAGTTGAGCGTAGCACATCCAAATCCTTGCTCCCTCTTCGTCATTCTGCTCGGAACTCCCCACAGCCCAATGCCCGATTACTGCCTCAGTCTAGGGTTAGGCTTAGGGCTAGGGTTAGGGTTATGCCTAGGGTTAGGCTTCAGAAAACCACAAAGCCAGGAGCTCCAGGGATACTCACCATGCAAAAGGCAGGCCAAGTTGAGCGTAGCACATCCAAATCCTTGCTCCCACTTCGTCATTCTGCTCGGAACTCACCACAGCCGAATGCCCGATTTCTGCCTCAGTCTAGGGTTAGGCTTAGGGCTAGGGTTAGGGTTATGCCTAGGGTTAGGGTTCACAAAACCACAAAGCCAGGAGCTCCAGGGATACTCACCATGCAAAAGGCAGGCCAAGTTGAGCGCAGCACATCCAAATCCCCTCTCCCTCTTCGTCATTCTCCTCGGAACTCCCCACAGCCCAATGCCCGATTACTGGCTCAGTCTAGGGTTAGGCTTAGGGCTAGGGTTAGGCTTAGGGCTAGGGTTAGGGTTCACAAAACCACAAAGCCAGGAGCTCCAGGGACACTGATCATGTGAAAGGCAGGCCAAGTTAAGCACGGCACATCCAAAACCTTGCTCCCTCTTCTTCTTTCTGCAAGGGTTATGGTTAGGGTTAGGGGCTCGGGTTTGGGTTAGGCTTAGGGGTTAGGGTTATGCCTAGGTTTAGGATTGAGAAAACCACAAAGCCAAGAGACCCAGGGACACTGACCATACAAAAGGTAGGCCAACTTAAGCATGGCATATCAAAACCTTCCACCCTCTTCCTCTTTCTGCTCGGAACTCACCACAGACCGATGCCCGATTAGTGGCTCAATCTATCGTTAGAGTTAGGTTTAGGCGTTCTCCTAGGATTAGGGTTGAGAAAACCACAAAGCCAGGAGCTCCAGGGATACGCAGCATGCAAAAGGCATACCAAGGTGAGGAGGACACAGCCCAAACCTTGCTCCCTCTTTGTCTTTCTGCTCAGAACTTGCCACAACACTCTGCCGGATTTCTGGCTCAAGGTAGGGTTAGGGATAGGGTTAGGCCTTGGGTTAGGGTTAGGGTTAGGGGTTAGGGTTACGCCTAGGGTTAAGGTTGAGAAAACCACAAAGCCAGGAGCTCCAGGGATACTCACCATGCAAAAGGCAGGCCAAGTTAAGCACGGCACATCCAAAACCTTGCTCCCTCTTCTTCTTTCTGCAAGGGTTAGGGTTAGGGGCTCGTGTTAGGGTTAGGGGTTAGGGTTAGGCTTAGGGTTAGGCTTAGGGTTTTGACTAGGGTTAGGATTGAGAAAACCACAAAGCCAGGGGACCCAGGCACACTAAGCATGCAAAAGGCAGGCCAAGTTGAGCGTAGCACATCCAAATCCCCTCTCCCTCTTCGTCATTCTGCTCGGAACTCCCCACAGCCCAATGCCCGATTACTGCCTCAGTCTAGGGTTAGGCTTAGGGCTAGGGTTAGGGTTATGCCTAGGGTTAGGGTTCACAAAACCACAAAGCCAGGAGCTCCAGGGATACTCCCCATGCAAAAGGCAGGCCACGTTGAGTGTAGCACATCCAAATCCCCTCTCCCTCTTCGTCATTCTGCTCGGAACTCCCCACAGCCCAATGCCCGATTACTGCCTCAGTCTAGGGTTAGGCTTAGGGCTAGGGTTAGGGTTATGCCTAGGGTTAGGCTTCACAAAACCACAAAGCCAGGAGCTCCAGGGATACTCCCCATGCAAAAGGCAGGCCGAGTTGAGCGTAGCACATCCAAATCCCCTCTCCCTCTTTGTCATTCTGCTCGGAACTCACCACAGCCCAATGCCCGATTACTGCCTCAGTCTAGGGTTAGGCTTAGGGCTAGGGTTAGGGTTATGCCTAGGGTTAGGGTTCACAAAACCACAAAGCCAGGAACTCCAGGGATACTCCCCATGCAAAAGGCAGGCCAAGTTGAGCGTAGCACATCCAAATCCTTGCTCCCTCTTTGTCATTCTGCTCGGAACTCACCACGGCCCAATGCCCGATATCTGCCTCAGTCTAGGGTTAGGCTTAGGGCTAGGGTTAGGGTTATGCCTAGGGTTAGGGTTCAGAAAACCACAAAGCCAGGAGATCCAGGGATACTCCCCATGCAAAAGGCAGGCCAAGTTGAGCGTAGCACATCCAAATCCTTGCTCCCTCTTTGTCATTCTGCTCGGAACTCACCACAGCCCAATGCCCGATTACTGCCTCAGTCTAGGGTTAGGCTTAGGGCTAGGGTTAGGGTTATGCCTAGGGTTAGGGTTCAGAAAACCACAAAGCCAGGAGCTCCAGGGATACTCCCCATGCAAAAGGCAGGCCAAGTTGAGCGTAGCACATCCAAATCCTTGCTCCCTCTTTGTCATTCTGCTCGGAACTCACCACAGCCCAATGCCCGATTACTGCCTCAGTCTAGGGTTAGGCTTAGGGCTAGGGTTAGGGTTATGCCTAGGGTTAGGGTTCACAAAACCACCAAGCCAGGAGCTCCAGGGATACTCCCCATGCAAAAGGCAGGCCAAGTTGAGCATAGCACATCCAAATCCCCTCTCCCTCTTCGTCATTCTCCTCGGAACTCCCCACAGCCCAATGCCCGATTACTGGCTCAGTCTAGGGTTAGGCTTAGGGCTAGGGTTAGGGTTATGCCTAGGGTTAGGGTTCACAAAACCACAAAGCCAGGAGCTCCAGGGATACTCACCATGCAAAAGGCAGGCCAAGTTGAGCATAGCACATCCAAATCCTTGCTCCCTCTTCGTCATTCTGCTCGGAACTCACCACAGCCCAATGCCCGATTACTGCCTCAGTCTAGGGTTAGGCTTAGGGCTAGGGTTAGGGTTATGCCTAGGGTTAGGGTTCACAAAACCACAAAGCCAGGAGCTCCAGGGACACTGATCATGCGAAAGGCAGGCCAAGTTAAGCACGGCACATCCAAAACCTTGCTCCCTCTTCTTCTTTCTGCAAGGGTTATGGTTAGGGTTAGGGGCTCGGGTTTGGGTTAGGCTTAGGGGTTAGGGTTATGCCTAGGCTTAGGATTGAGAAAACCACAAAGCCAGGAGACCCAGGGACACTAAGCATGCAAAAGGCAGGCCAAGTTGAGCGTAGCACATCCAAATCCCCTCTCCCTCTTCGTCATTCTGCTCGGAACTCCCCACAGCCCAATGCCCGATTTCTGCCTCAGTCTAGGGTTAGGCTTAGGGCTAGGGTTAGGGTTATGCCTAGGGTTAGGGTTATGCCTAGGTTTAGGGTTATGCCTAGGGTTAGGGTTCAGAAAACCACAAAGCCAGGAGCTCCAGGGATACTCACCATGCAAAAGGCAGGCCGAGTTGAGCGTAGCACATCCAAATCCTAGCTCCCTCTTCGTCATTCTGCTCGGAACTTCCCACAGCCCAATGCCCGATTTCTGCCTCAGTCTAGGGATAGGTTTAGGGCTAGGGTTAGGGTTATGCCTAGGGTTAGGCTTCAGAAAACCACAAAGCCAGGAGCTCCAGGGATACTCCCCATGCAAAAGGCAGGCCGAGTTGAGCGTAGCACATCCAAATCCTAGCTCCCTCTTCGTCATTCTGCTCGGAACTCACCACAGCCCAATGCCCGATTACTGCCTCAGTCTAGGGTTAGGCTTAGGGCTAGGGTTAGGGTTATGCCTAGGGTTAGGGTTCACAAAACCACAAAGCCAGGAGCTCCAGGGATACTCAACATGCAAAAGGCAGGCCAAGTTGAGCGTAGCACATCCAAATCATTGCTCCCTCTTCGTCATTCTGCTCGGAACTCACCACAGCCCAATGCCCAATTACTGGCTCAGTCTAGGGTTAGGCTTAGGGCTAGGGTTAGGGTTATGCCTAGGGTTAGGATTCACAAAACCACAAAGCCAGGAGCTCCAGGGATACTCCCCATGCAAAAGGCAGGCCAAGTTGAGCGTAGCACATCCAAATCCTTGCTCCCTCTTCGTCATTCTGCTCGGAACTCCCCACAGCCCAATGCCCGATTTCTGCCTCAGTCTAGGGTTAGGCTTAGGGCTAGGGTTAGGGTTATGCTTAGGGTTAGGGTTCACAAAACCACAAAGCCAGGAGCTCCAGGGATACTCACCATGCAAAAGGCAGGCCAAGTTGAGCATAGCACATCCAAATCCCCTCTCCCTCTTCGTCATTCTGCTCGGAACTCCCCACAGCCCAATGCCCGATTACTGCCTCAGTCTAGGGTTAGGCTTAGGGCTAGGGTTAGGGTTATGCCTAGGGTTAGGGTTCACAAAACCACAAAGCCAGGAACTCTAGGGATACTCACCATGCAAAAGGCAGGCCAAGTTGAGTGTAGCACATCCAAATCGTTGCTCCCTCTTTGTCATTCTGCTCGGAACTCACCACGGCCCAATGCCCGATATCTGCCTCAGTCTAGGGTTATGCTTAGGGCTAGGGTTAGGGTTATGCCTAGGGTTAGGGTTCAGAAAACCACAAAGCCAGGAGATCCAGGGATACTCACCATGCAAAAGGCAGGCCAAGTTGAGCGTAGCACATCCAAATCCTTGCTCCCTCTTTGTCATTCTGCTCGGAACTCACCACAGCCCAATGCCCGATTTCTGCCTCAGTCTAGGGTTAGGCTTAGGGCTAGGGTTAGGGTTATGCCTAGGGTTAGGGTTCAGAAAACCACAAAGCCAGGAGCTCCAGGGATACTCCCCATGCAAAAGGCAGGCCAAGTTGAGCGTAGCACATCCAAATCCCCTCTCCCTCTTTGTCATTCTGCTCGGAACTCCCCACAGCCCAATGCCCGATTTCTGCCTCAGTCTAGGGTTAGGCTTAGGGCTAGGGTTAGGGTTATGCCTAGGGTTAGGGTTATGCCTAGGGTTAGGGTTCACAAAACCACAAAGCCAGGAGCTCCAGGGATACACACCATGCAAAAGGCAGGCCAAGTTAAGCACGGCACATCCAAATCCTTGCTCCCTCTTCGTCATTCTGCTCGGAACTCACCACAGCCCTATGCCCGATTTCTGCCTCAGTCTAGGGTTAGGCTTAGGGCTAGGGTTAGGGTTATGCCTAGGGTTAGGATTGAGAAAACCACAAAGCCAGGGGACCCAGGCACACTAAGCATGCAAAAGGCAGGCCAAGTTGAGCGTAGCACATCCAAATCCCCTCTCCCTCTTCGTCATTCTGCTCGGAACTCACCACAGCCCAATGCCCGATTTCTGCCTCAGTCTAGGGTTAGGCTTAGGGCTAGGGTTAGGGTTATGCCTAGGGTTAGGGTTATGCCTAGGGTTAGGGTTCACAAAACCACAAAGCCAGGAGCTCCAGGGATACACACCATGCAAAAGGCAGGCCAAGTTAAGCACGGCACATCCAAATCCTTGCTCCCTCTTCGTCATTCTGCTCGGAACTCACCACAGCCCTATGCCCGATTTCTGCCTCAGTCTAGGGTTAGGCTTAGGGCTAGGGTTAGGGTTATGCCTAGGGTTAGGGTTCACAAAACCACAAAGCCAGGAGCTCCAGGGACACTGATCATGCGAAAGGCAGGCCAAGTTAAGCACGGCACGTCCAAAACCTTGCTCCCTCTTCTTCTTTCTGCAAGGGTTAGGGTTAGGGGCTCGGGTTAGGGTTAGGGGTTAGGGTTAGGGGTAGGGTTAGGGTTAGGGTTTTGACTAGGGTTAGGATTGAGAAAACCACAAAGCCAGGGGACCCAGGCACACTAAGCATGCAAAAGGCAGGCCAAGTTGAGCGTAGCACATCCAAATCCCCTCTCCCTCTTCGTCATTCTGCTCGGAACTCCCCACAGCCCAATGCCCGATTTCTGCCTCAGTCTAGGGTTAGGCTTAGGGCTAGGGTTAGGGTTATGCCGAGGGTTAGGGTTCAGAAAACCACAAAGCCAGGAGCTCCAGGGATACTCACCATGCAAAAGGCAGGCCAAGTTGAGCGTAGCACATCCAAATCCTTGCTCCCTCTTTGTCATTCTGCTCGGAACTCACCACAGCCCAATGCCCGATTTCTGCCTCAGTCTAGGGTTAGGCTTAGGGCTAGGGTTAGGGTTATGCCGAGGGTTAGGGTTCAGAAAACCACAACGCCAGGAGCTCCAGGGATACTCCCCATGCAAAAGGCAGGCCAAGTTGAGCGTAGCACATCCAAATCCTTGCTCCCTCTTTGTCATTCTGCTCGGAACTCACCACAGCCCAATGCCCGATTACTGCCTCAGTCTAGGGTTAGGCTTAGGGCTAGGGTTAGGGTTTTGCCTAGGGTTAGGGTTGGGGAAACCACAAAGCCAGGGGCTCCAGGCGTGCTCACCATGCGAAAGACATAGCAAGGGGACCGCAGCACATCCAAAACCTTCCTCCCTCTTCGTCATTCTGCTCAGAACTCGCCACAACCCTCTGCTGGATTTCTGGCTCAAGGTAGGGGTTGGGTCAGGGTTACGCCTAGGGTTAGGGTTAGGGTTGAGAAAACCACAAAGCCAGGCGCTCCAGGGATAGTCAGCATGCAAAAGGCATACCAAGATGAGGAGGACACCGCCCGAACCTTGCTCCCTCTTTGTTATTCTGCTCAGAATTGCCAGAACCCTCTGCCGGATTTCTGGCTCAAGGTAGGGTTAGGGATAGGGTTAGGCCTTGGGTTAGGGCTAGGGTTACGCCTAGGGTTAAGGTTGAGAAAACCACAAAGCCAGGAGCTCCAGGGACACTGATCATGCAAAAGGCAGGCCAAGTTAAGCACGGCACATCCAAAACCTAGCTCCATCTTCTTCTTTCTGCAAGGGTTAGGGTTAGGGTTAGGGGCTCGGTTTAGGGTTAGGGGTTAGGGTTAGGGGTTAGGGTTAGGGTTTTGCCTAGGGTTAGGATTGAGAAAACCACAAAGCCAGGAGCTCCAGGGACACTGATCATGCAAAAGGCAGGCCAAGTTAAGCACGGCACATCCAAAACCTTGCTCCCTCTTCTTCTTTCTGCAAGGGTTAGGGTTAGGGTTAGGGGCTCGGGTTAGGGTTAGGGGTTAGGGTTAGGGTTTTGCCTAGGGTTAGGATTGAGAAAACCACAAAGCCAGGGGACCCAGGCACACTAAGCATGCAAAAGGCTGGCCAAGTTAAGCACAGCACATCAAAACCTTGCTACCTCTTCCTCTTTCTGCTCGGAAGTCATCACAGCCCAATGCCCAGTTTCTGGCTCAGCCTAGGGTTAGGGTTAGGGTTTGGTTTAGGGTTAGGGTTAGGCTAACGCCTAGGGTTAGGGTTGAGGAAACCACAAAGCCAGGAGCTCCAGGCGTGCTCACCATGTGAAAGACATAGCAAGGGGACCGCAGCACATCCAAAACCTTCCTCCCTCTTCGTCATTCTGCTCAGAACTCGCCACAACCCTCTGCTGGATTTCTGGCTCAAGGTAGGGGTTGGGTCAGGGTTACGCCTAGGGTTAGGGTTAGGGTTGAGAAAACCACAAAGCCAGGGGACCCAGGCACACTAACCATGCAAAAGGCCGGCCAAGTTAAGCACAGCACATCAAAACCCTGCTCCCTCTTCCTCTTTCTGCTCGGAACTCACCACAGCCCAATGCCCAGTTTCTGGCTCAGCCTAGGGTTAGGGTTTGGTTTAAGGTTAGGGTTAGGGTTAGGCTTACGCCTAGGGTTAGGGTTGAGGAAACCACAAAGCCAGGAGCTCCAGGCGTACTCACCATGAAAAAGACATACCAAGGTGACCGCAGCACATCCAAAACCTTGCCCCTTCTTCTTCTTTCTGCAAGGGTTAGAGTTAGGGGCTCGGGTTAGGGTTAGGGGTTAGGGTTAGGGTTTTGCCTAGGGTTAGGATTGAGAAAACCACAAAGCCAGGGGACCCAGGCACACTAACCATGCAAAAGGCAGGCCAAGTTAAGCACAGCGCATCAAAACCTTGCTCCCTCTTCCTCTTTCTGCTCAGAACTCATCACAGCCCAATGCCCAGTTTCTGGCTCAGCCTAGGGTTAGGGTTAGGGTTTGGTTTAGGGTTAGGGTTAGGGTTAGGTTTAGGCTAACGCCTAGGGTTAGGGTTGAGGAAACCACAAAGCCAGGAGCTCCAGGGATAGTCAACATGCAAAAGGCATACCAAGGGGACCACAGCACATCCAAAACCTTGCTCCCTCTTCGTCATTCTGCTCAGAAGTCGCCACAGCCTAAGGCCCAGTTTCTGGCTCGAGCTAGGGTTAGGGTTAGGGTTAGGGTTTGGTTCAGGGTTAGGGTTAGGCTTACACCTAGGGTTAGGGTTGAGGAAACCACAAAGCCAGGAGCTCCAGGTGCGCTCACCATGCGAAAGACATAGCAAGGGGACCGCAGCACATCCAAAACCTTCCTCCCTCTTCGTCATTCTGCTCAGAACTCGCCACAACCCTCTGCTGGATTTCTGGCTCAAGGTAGGGGTTGGGTCAGGGTTACGCCTAGGGTTAGGGTTAGGGTTGAGAAAACCACAAAGCCAGGCGCTCCAGGGATAGTCAGCATGCAAAAGGCATACCAAGATGAGGAGGACACCGCCCGAACCTTGCTCCCTCTTTGTTATTCTGCTCAGAATTGCCAGAACCCTCTGCCGGATTTCTGGCTCAAGGTAGGGTTAGGGATAGGGTTAGGCCTTGGGTTAGGGTTAGGGTTACGCCTAGGGTTAAGGTTGAGAAAACCACAAAGCCAGGAGCTCCAGGGACACTGATCATGCAAAAGGCAGGCCAAGTTAAGCACGGCACATCCAAAACCTAGCTCCCTCTTCTTCTTTCTGCAAGGGTTAGGGTTAGTGTTAGGGGCTCGAGCTAGGGTTAGGGTTAGGGTTAGGGTTTGGTTCAGGGTTAGGGTTAGGGTTAGGCTTACACCTATGGTTAGGGTTGAGGAAACCACAAAGCCAGGAGCTCCAGGCGTGCTCACCATGCAAAAGACATACCAAGGTGACCGCAGCACATCCAAAACCTTGCTCCCTCTTCTTCTTTCTGCAAGGGTTAGGGTTAGGGTTAGGGGCTCGGGTTAGGGTTAGGGGTTAGGGTTAGGGTTTTGCCTAGGGTTAGGATTGAGAAAACCACAAAGCCAGGAGCTCCAGGGACACTGATCATGCGAAAGGCAGGCCAAGTTAAGCACGGCACATCAAAACCTTGCTACCTCTTCCTCTTTCTGCTCGGAACTCATCACAGCCCAATGCCCAGTTTCTGGCTCAGCCTAGGGTTAGGGTTAGGGTTTGGTTTAGGGTTAGGGTTAGGCTTACGCCTAGGGTTAGGATTGAGAAAACCACAAAGCCAGGAGCTCCAGGCATGCTCACCATGCAAAAGACATACCAAGGTGACCGCAGCACATCCAAAACCTTGCTCCCTCTTCTTCTTTCTGCAAGGGTTAGGGTTAGGGTTAGGGGCTCGGGTTAGGGTTAGGGGTTAGGGTTAGGGTTTTGCCTAGGGTTAGGATTGAGAAAACCACAAAGCCAGGGGACCCAGGCACACTAACCATGCAAAAGGCTGGCCAAGTTAAGCACGGCACATCCAAAACCTTGCTCCCTCTTCTTCTTTCTGCAAGGGTTAGGGTTAGGGTTAGGGGCTCGGGTTAGGGTTAGGGGTTAGGGTTAGGGTTTTGCCTAGGGTTAGGATTGAGAAAACCACAAAGCCAGGGGACCCAGACACACTAACCATGCAAAAGGCCGGTCAAGTTAAGCACAGCACATCAAAACCTTGCTCCCTTTTCCTATTTCTGCTCGGAACTCACCACAGCCCAATGCCCAGTTTGTGGCTCGGCCTAGGGGTAGGGTTTGGTTTAGGGTTAGGGTTAGGGTTAGGCTAACGCCTAGGGTTAGGGTTGAGGAAACCACAAAGCCAGGAGCTCCAGGCGTACTCACCATGCAAAAGGCATACCAAGGTGACCGCAGCACATCCAAAACCTTGCTCCCTCTTCCTCATTCTGCTCAGAACTCGCCACAAACCTCTGCCGGATTTCTGGCTCAAGGTATGGTTGGGGTTAGGGTTACGCCTAGGGTTAAGGTTGAGAAAACCACAAAGCCAGGAGCTCCAGGGACACTGATCATGTGAAAGGCAGGCCAAGTTAAGCACGGTACATCCAAAACCTTGCTCCCTCTTCTTCTTTCTGCAAGGGTTAGGGTTAGTGTTAGGGGCTCGGGTTAGGGTTAGGCTTAGGGGTTAGGGTTATGCCTAGGGTTAGGATTGAGAAAACCACAAAGCCAGGAGACCCAGGGACACTAACCATACAAAAGGCTGGCCAACTTAAGCATGGCATATCAAAACCTTCCTCCCTCTTCCTCTTTCTGCTCGGAACTCACCACAGACCGATGCCCGATTAGTGGCTCAATCTATGGTTAGGGTTAGGCGTTCTCCTAGGGTTAGGCTTGAGAAAACCACAAAGCCAGGAGCTCCAGGGACACTGATCATGTGAAAGGCAGGCGAAGTTAAGCACAGCACATCCAAAACCTTGCTCCCTCTTCATTCTGCAAGGGTTAGGGTTAGGGTTAGGGGTTAGGGTTAGGGTTAGGATTAGGTGTTAGGGTTATGCCTAGGGTTAGGATTGAGAAAACCACAAAGCGAGGAGACCCAGGGACACTAACCATGCAAAAGACCTACCAAGGTGACAGCAGCATATCCAAAACCTTGCTCCCTCTTCGTCATTCTGCTCAGAACTCGCCACAGCCTAAGGCCAAGTTTCTGGCTTGACCTCGGGTTAGGGTTAGCGTTAGGGTTTGGTTTAGGGTTAGGGTTAGGGTTAAGCCTAGGGTTAGGGTTAGGGTTAGGGTGAGGGTTAGTCTTACGCCTAGGGTTAGGGTTGAGGAAACCACAAAGCCAGGAGCTCCCGGCGTACTCACCATGTGAAAGACATACCAAGTGGACCGCAGCACATCCAAAACCTTCCTCCCTCTTCGTCATTCTGCTCAGAACTTGCCACAACCCTCTGCTGGATTTCTGGCTCAAGGTAGGGGTTGGGTCAGGGTTACGCCTAGGGTTAGGGTTAGGGTTGAGAAAACCACAAAGCCAGGGGACCCAGGCACACTAACCATGCAAAAGGCCGGCCAAGTTAAGCACAGCACATCAAAACCCTGCTCCCTCTTCCTCTTTCTGCTCGGAACTCATCACAGCCCAATGCCCAGTTTCTGGCTCGGCCTAGGGTTAGGGTTTGGTTTAGGGTTAGGGTTAGGGTTAGGCTTACGCCTAGGGTTAGGGTTGAGGAAACCACAAAGCCAGGAGCTCCAGGCGTACTCACCATGTGAAAGACATACCAAGTGGACCGCAGCACATCCAAAACCTTCCTCCCTCTTCGTCATTCTGCTCCGAATTCACCACAGCCCAATGCCTGATTTCTGCCTCAGTCTAGGGTTAGGCTTAGGGCTAGGGTTAGGGTTATGCCTAGGGTTAGGGTTCTGCCTAGGGTTAGGGTTCACAAAACCACAAAGCCAGGAGCTCCAGGGATACTCCCCATGCAAAAGGCAGGCCAAGTTGAGCGTAGTACATCCAAATCCCCTCTCCCTCTTCGTCATTCTGCTCAGAAATCACCACAGCCCAATGCCCGATTTCTGCCTCAGTCTAGGGTTAGGCTTAGGGCTAGGGTTAGGGTTATGCCTAGGGTTAGGGTTCACAAAACCACAAAGCCAGGAGCTCCAGGGATACTCACCATGCAAAAGGCAGGTCGAGTTGAGCGTAGCACATCCAAATCCTTGCTCCCTCTTCGTCATTCTGCTCCGAACTCACCACAGCCCAATGCCCGATTTCTGCCTCAGTCTAGGGTTAGGCTTAGGGCTAGGGTTAGGGTTATGCCTAGGGTTAGGGTTCACAAAACCACAAAGCCAGGAGCTCCAGGGATACTCACCATGCAAAAGGCAGGTCGAGTTGAGCGTAGCACATCCAAATCCTTGCTCCCTCTTTGTCATTCTGCTCTGAACTCACCACAGCCCAATGCCTGATTTCTGCCTCAGTCTAGGGTTAGGCTTAGGGCTAGGGTTAGGGTTATGCCTAGGTTTAGGCTTCAGAAAACCACAAAGCCAGGAGCTCCAGGGATACTCACCATGCAAAAGGCAGGCCAAGTAGAGCGTAGCACATCCAAATCCTTGCTCCCTCTTCGTCATTCTGCTCGGAACTCACCACAGCCCAATGCCCGATTTCTGCCTCAGTCTAGGGTTAGGGTTATGCCTAGGGTTAGGGTTATGCCTAGGGTTAGGGTTCACAAAACCACAAAGCCAGGAGCTCCAGGGATACTCACCATGCAAAAGGCAGGCCGAGTTGAGCGTAGCACATCCAAATCCCCTCTCCCTCTTCGTCATTCTGCTCGGAACTCACCACAGCCCAATGCCCGATTTCTGCCTCAGTCTAGGGTTAGGCTTAGGGCTAGGGTTAGGGTTATGCCTAGGGTTAGGCTTCAGAAAACCACAAAGCCAGGAGCTCCAGGGATACTCACCATGCAAAAGGCAGGCCAAGTTGAGCCTAGCACATCCAAATCCTTGCTCCCTCTTCGTCATTCTGCTCGGAACTCCCCACAGCCCAATGCCCGATTACTGCCTCAGTCTAGGGTTAGGCTTAGGGCTAGGGTTAGGGCTATGCCTAGGGTTAGGGTTCAGAAAACCACAAAGCCAGGAGCTCCAGGGATACTCACCATGCAAAAGGCAGGCCAAGTTGAGCGTAGCACATCCAAATCCTTGCTCCCTCTTCGTCATTCTGCTCGGAACTCACCACAGCCCAATGCCCGATTTCTGCCTCAGTCTAGGGTTAGGCTTAGGGCTAGGGTTAGGGTTATGCCTACGGTTAGGCTTCAGAAAACCACAAAGCCAGGAGCTCCAGGGATACCATGCAAAAGGCAGGCCAAGTGGAGCGTAGCACATCCAAATCCTTGCTCCCTCTTCTTCATTCTGCTCGGAACTCCCCACAGCCCAATGCCCGATTTCTGCCTCAGTCTAGGGTTAGGCTTAGGGCTAGGGTTAGGGTTATGCCTAGGGTTAGGGTTCTGCCTAGGGTTAGGGTTCACAAAACCACAAAGCCAGGAGCTCCAGGGATACTCACCATGCAAAAGGCAGGCCAAGTTGAGCGTAGTACATCCAAATCCCCTCTCCCTCTTCGTCATTCTGCTCGGAACTCACCACAGCCCAATGCCCGATTTCTGCCTCAGTCTAGGGTTAGGCTTAGGGCTGGGGTTAGGGTTATGCCTAGGGTTAGGCTTCAGAAAACCACAAAGCCAGGAGCTCCAGGGATACTCACCATGCAAAAGGCAGGCCAAGTTGAGCGTAGCACATCCAAATCCTTGCTCCCTCTTCGTCATTCTGCTCGGAACTCACCACAGCCCAATGCCCGATTACTGCCTCAGTCTAGGGTTAGGCTTAGGGCTAGAGTTAGGGTTATGCCTAGGGTTAGGCTTCAGAAAACCACAAAGCCAGGAGCTCCAGGGATACTCACCATGCAAAAGGCAGGCCAAGTTGAGTGTAGCACATCCAAATCCTTGCTCCCTCTTCGTCATTCTGCTCAGAACTCCCCACAGCCCAATGCCCGATTTCTGCCTCAGTCTAGGGTTAGGCTTAGGGCTAGGGTTAGGGTTATGCCTAGGGTTAGGCTTCAGAAAACCACAAAGCCAGGAGCTCCAGGGATACTCACCATGCAAAAGGCAGGCCAAGTTGAGCGTAGCACATCCAAATCCTTGCTCCCTCTTCGTCATTCTGCTCGGAACTCACCACAGCCCAATGCCCGATTTCTGCCTCAGTCTAGGGTTAGGCTTAGGGCTAGGGTTAGGGTTATGCCTACGGTTAGGCTTCAGAAAACCACAAAGCCAGGAGCTCCAGGGATACTCACCATGCAAAAGGCAGACCGAGTTGAGCGTAGCACATCCAAATCCTTGCTCCCTCTTCGTCATTCTGCTCCGAATTCACCACAGCCCAATGCCTGATTTCTGCCTCAGTCTAGGGTTAGGCTTAGGGCTAGGGTTAGGGTTATGCCTAGGGTTAGGGTTCTGCCTAGGGTTAGGGTTCACAAAACCACAAAGCCAGGAGCTCCAGGGATACTCACCATGCAAAAGGCAGGCCAAGTTGAGCGTAGTACATCCAAATCCCCTCTCCCTCTTCGTCATTCTGCTCAGAAATCACCACAGCCCAATGCCCGATTTCTGCCTCAGTCTAGGGTTAGGCTTAGGGCTAGGGTTAGGGTTATGCCTAGGGTTAGGCTTCAGAAAACCACAAAGCCAGGAGCTCCAGGGATACTCACCATGCAAAAGGCAGGCCGAGTTGAGCGTAGCACATCCAAATCCCCTCTCCCTCTTCGTCATTCTGCTCGGAACTCACCACAGCCCAATGCCCGATTTCTGCCTCAGTCTAGGGTTAGGCTTAGGGCTAGGGTTAGGGTTATGCCTAGGGTTAGGCTTCAGAAAACCACAAAGCCAGGAGCTCCAGGGATACTCACCATGCAAAAGGCAGGCCAAGTTGAGCGTAGCACATCCAAATCCTTGCTCCCTCTTCGTCATTCTGCTCGGAACTCCCCACAGCCCAATGCCCGATTACTGCCTCAGTCTAGGGTTAGGCTTAGGGCTAGGGTTAGGGTTATGCCTAGGGTTAGGCTTCAGAAAACCACAAAGCCAGGAGCTCCAGGGATACTCACCATGCAAAAGGCAGGCCAAGTTGAGCGTAGCACATCCAAATCCTTGCTCCCACTTCGTCATTCTGCTCGGAACTCACCACAGCCGAATGCCCGATTTCTGCCTCAGTCTAGGGTTAGGCTTAGGGCTAGGGTTAGGGTTATGCCTAGGGTTAGGGTTCACAAAACCACAAAGCCAGGAGCTCCAGGGATACTCACCATGCAAAAGGCAGGCCAAGTTGAGCGCAGCACATCCAAATCCCCTCTCCCTCTTCGTCATTCTCCTCGGAACTCCCCACAGCCCAATGCCCGATTACTGGCTCAGTCTAGGGTTAGGCTTAGGGCTAGGGTTAGGCTTAGGGCTAGGGTTAGGGTTCACAAAACCACAAAGCCAGGAGCTCCAGGGACACTGATCATGTGAAAGGCAGGCCAAGTTAAGCACGGCACATCCAAAACCTTGCTCCCTCTTCTTCTTTCTGCAAGGGTTATGGTTAGGGTTAGGGGCTCGGGTTTGGGTTAGGCTTAGGGGTTAGGGTTATGCCTAGGTTTAGGATTGAGAAAACCACAAAGCCAAGAGACCCAGGGACACTGACCATACAAAAGGTAGGCCAACTTAAGCATGGCATATCAAAACCTTCCACCCTCTTCCTCTTTCTGCTCGGAACTCACCACAGACCGATGCCCGATTAGTGGCTCAATCTATCGTTAGAGTTAGGTTTAGGCGTTCTCCTAGGATTAGGGTTGAGAAAACCACAAAGCCAGGAGCTCCAGGGATACGCAGCATGCAAAAGGCATACCAAGGTGAGGAGGACACAGCCCAAACCTTGCTCCCTCTTTGTCTTTCTGCTCAGAACTTGCCACAACACTCTGCCGGATTTCTGGCTCAAGGTAGGGTTAGGGATAGGGTTAGGCCTTGGGTTAGGGTTAGGGTTAGGGGTTAGGGTTACGCCTAGGGTTAAGGTTGAGAAAACCACAAAGCCAGGAGCTCCAGGGATACTCACCATGCAAAAGGCAGGCCAAGTTAAGCACGGCACATCCAAAACCTTGCTCCCTCTTCTTCTTTCTGCAAGGGTTAGGGTTAGGGGCTCGTGTTAGGGTTAGGGGTTAGGGTTAGGCTTAGGGTTAGGCTTAGGGTTTTGACTAGGGTTAGGATTGAGAAAACCACAAAGCCAGGGGACCCAGGCACACTAAGCATGCAAAAGGCAGGCCAAGTTGAGCGTAGCACATCCAAATCCCCTCTCCCTCTTCGTCATTCTGCTCGGAACTCCCCACAGCCCAATGCCCGATTACTGCCTCAGTCTAGGGTTAGGCTTAGGGCTAGGGTTAGGGTTATGCCTAGGGTTAGGGTTCACAAAACCACAAAGCCAGGAGCTCCAGGGATACTCCCCATGCAAAAGGCAGGCCACGTTGAGTGTAGCACATCCAAATCCCCTCTCCCTCTTCGTCATTCTGCTCGGAACTCCCCACAGCCCAATGCCCGATTACTGCCTCAGTCTAGGGTTAGGCTTAGGGCTAGGGTTAGGGTTATGCCTAGGGTTAGGCTTCACAAAACCACAAAGCCAGGAGCTCCAGGGATACTCCCCATGCAAAAGGCAGGCCGAGTTGAGCGTAGCACATCCAAATCCCCTCTCCCTCTTTGTCATTCTGCTCGGAACTCACCACAGCCCAATGCCCGATTACTGCCTCAGTCTAGGGTTAGGCTTAGGGCTAGGGTTAGGGTTATGCCTAGGGTTAGGGTTCACAAAACCACAAAGCCAGGAACTCCAGGGATACTCCCCATGCAAAAGGCAGGCCAAGTTGAGCGTAGCACATCCAAATCCTTGCTCCCTCTTTGTCATTCTGCTCGGAACTCACCACGGCCCAATGCCCGATATCTGCCTCAGTCTAGGGTTAGGCTTAGGGCTAGGGTTAGGGTTATGCCTAGGGTTAGGGTTCAGAAAACCACAAAGCCAGGAGATCCAGGGATACTCCCCATGCAAAAGGCAGGCCAAGTTGAGCGTAGCACATCCAAATCCTTGCTCCCTCTTTGTCATTCTGCTCGGAACTCACCACAGCCCAATGCCCGATTACTGCCTCAGTCTAGGGTTAGGCTTAGGGCTAGGGTTAGGGTTATGCCTAGGGTTAGGGTTCAGAAAACCACAAAGCCAGGAGCTCCAGGGATACTCCCCATGCAAAAGGCAGGCCAAGTTGAGCGTAGCACATCCAAATCCTTGCTCCCTCTTTGTCATTCTGCTCCGAACTCACCACAGCCCAATGCCCGATTACTGCCTCAGTCTAGGGTTAGGCTTAGGGCTAGGGTTAGGGTTATGCCTAGGGTTAGGGTTCACAAAACCACCAAGCCAGGAGCTCCAGGGATACTCCCCATGCAAAAGGCAGGCCAAGTTGAGCATAGCACATCCAAATCCCCTCTCCCTCTTCGTCATTCTCCTCGGAACTCCCCACAGCCCAATGCCCGATTACTGGCTCAGTCTAGGGTTAGGCTTAGGGCTAGGGTTAGGGTTATGCCTAGGGTTAGGGTTCACAAAACCACAAAGCCAGGAGCTCCAGGGATACTCACCATGCAAAAGGCAGGCCAAGTTGAGCATAGCACATCCAAATCCTTGCTCCCTCTTCGTCATTCTGCTCGGAACTCACCACAGCCCAATGCCCGATTACTGCCTCAGTCTAGGGTTAGGCTTAGGGCTAGGGTTAGGGTTATGCCTAGGGTTAGGGTTCACAAAACCACAAAGCCAGGAGCTCCAGGGACACTGATCATGCGAAAGGCAGGCCAAGTTAAGCACGGCACATCCAAAACCTTGCTCCCTCTTCTTCTTTCTGCAAGGGTTATGGTTAGGGTTAGGGGCTCGGGTTTGGGTTAGGCTTAGGGGTTAGGGTTATGCCTAGGCTTAGGATTGAGAAAACCACAAAGCCAGGAGACCCAGGGACACTAAGCATGCAAAAGGCAGGCCAAGTTGAGCGTAGCACATCCAAATCCCCTCTCCCTCTTCGTCATTCTGCTCGGAACTCCCCACAGCCCAATGCCCGATTTCTGCCTCAGTCTAGGGTTAGGCTTAGGGCTAGGGTTAGGGTTATGCCTAGGGTTAGGGTTATGCCTAGGTTTAGGGTTATGCCTAGGGTTAGGGTTCAGAAAACCACAAAGCCAGGAGATCCAGGGATACTCACCATGCAAAAGGCAGGCCGAGTTGAGCGTAGCACATCCAAATCCTAGCTCCCTCTTCGTCATTCTGCTCGGAACTTCCCACAGCCCAATGCCCGATTTCTGCCTCAGTCTAGGGATAGGTTTAGGGCTAGGGTTAGGGTTATGCCTAGGGTTAGGCTTCAGAAAACCACAAAGCCAGGAGCTCCAGGGATACTCCCCATGCAAAAGGCAGGCCGAGTTGAGCGTAGCACATCCAAATCCTAGCTCCCTCTTCGTCATTCTGCTCGGAACTCACCACAGCCCAATGCCCGATTACTGCCTCAGTCTAGGGTTAGGCTTAGGGCTAGGGTTAGGGTTATGCCTAGGGTTAGGGTTCACAAAACCACAAAGCCAGGAGCTCCAGGGATACTCAACATGCAAAAGGCAGGCCAAGTTGAGCGTAGCACATCCAAATCATTGCTCCCTCTTCGTCATTCTGCTCGGAACTCACCACAGCCCAATGCCCAATTACTGGCTCAGTCTAGGGTTAGGCTTAGGGCTAGGGTTAGGGTTATGCCTAGGGTTAGGATTCACAAAACCACAAAGCCAGGAGCTCCAGGGATACTCCCCATGCAAAAGGCAGGCCAAGTTGAGCGTAGCACATCCAAATCCTTGCTCCCTCTTCGTCATTCTGCTCGGAACTCCCCACAGCCCAATGCCCGATTTCTGCCTCAGTCTAGGGTTAGGCTTAGGGCTAGGGTTAGGGTTATGCTTAGGGTTAGGGTTCACAAAACCACAAAGCCAGGAGCTCCAGGGATACTCACCATGCAAAAGGCAGGCCAAGTTGAGCATAGCACATCCAAATCCCCTCTCCCTCTTCGTCATTCTGCTCGGAACTCCCCACAGCCCAATGCCCGATTACTGCCTCAGTCTAGGGTTAGGCTTAGGGCTAGGGTTAGGGTTATGCCTAGGGTTAGGGTTCACAAAACCACAAAGCCAGGAACTCTAGGGATACTCACCATGCAAAAGGCAGGCCAAGTTGAGTGTAGCACATCCAAATCGTTGCTCCCTCTTTGTCATTCTGCTCGGAACTCACCACGGCCCAATGCCCGATATCTGCCTCAGTCTAGGGTTATGCTTAGGGCTAGGGTTAGGGTTATGCCTAGGGTTAGGGTTCAGAAAACCACAAAGCCAGGAGATCCAGGGATACTCACCATGCAAAAGGCAGGCCAAGTTGAGCGTAGCACATCCAAATCCTTGCTCCCTCTTTGTCATTCTGCTCGGAACTCACCACAGCCCAATGCCCGATTTCTGCCTCAGTCTAGGGTTAGGCTTAGGGCTAGGGTTAGGGTTATGCCTAGGGTTAGGGTTCAGAAAACCACAAAGCCAGGAGCTCCAGGGATACTCACCATGCAAAAGGCAGGCCAAGTTGAGCGTAGCACATCCAAATCCCCTCTCCCTCTTTGTCATTCTGCTCGGAACTCCCCACAGCCCAATGCCCGATTTCTGCCTCAGTCTAGGGTTAGGCTTAGGGCTAGGGTTAGGGTTATGCCTAGGGTTAGGGTTATGCCTAGGGTTAGGGTTCACAAAACCACAAAGCCAGGAGCTCCAGGGATACACACCATGCAAAAGGCAGGCCAAGTTAAGCACGGCACATCCAAATCCTTGCTCCCTCTTCGTCATTCTGCTCGGAACTCACCACAGCCCTATGCCCGATTTCTGCCTCAGTCTAGGGTTAGGCTTAGGGCTAGGGTTAGGGTTATGCCTAGGGTTAGGATTGAGAAAACCACAAAGCCAGGGGACCCAGGCACACTAAGCATGCAAAAGGCAGGCCAAGTTGAGCGTAGCACATCCAAATCCCCTCTCCCTCTTCGTCATTCTGCTCGGAACTCACCACAGCCCAATGCCCGATTTCTGCCTCAGTCTAGGGTTAGGCTTAGGGCTAGGGTTAGGGTTATGCCTAGGGTTAGGGTTATGCCTAGGGTTAGGGTTCACAAAACCACAAAGCCAGGAGCTCCAGGGATACACACCATGCAAAAGGCAGGCCAAGTTAAGCACGGCACATCCAAATCCTTGCTCCCTCTTCGTCATTCTGCTCGGAACTCACCACAGCCCTATGCCCGATTTCTGCCTCAGTCTAGGGTTAGGCTTAGGGCTAGGGTTAGGGTTATGCCTAGGGTTAGGGTTCACAAAACCACAAAGCCAGGAGCTCCAGGGACACTGATCATGCGAAAGGCAGGCCAAGTTAAGCACGGCACGTCCAAAACCTTGCTCCCTCTTCTTCTTTCTGCAAGGGTTAGGGTTAGGGGCTCGGGTTAGGGTTAGGGGTTAGGGTTAGGGGTAGGGTTAGGGTTAGGGTTTTGACTAGGGTTAGGATTGAGAAAACCACAAAGCCAGGGGACCCAGGCACACTAAGCATGCAAAAGGCAGGCCAAGTTGAGCGTAGCACATCCAAATCCCCTCTCCCTCTTCGTCATTCTGCTCGGAACTCACCACAGCCCAATGCCCGATTTCTGCCTCAGTCTAGAGTTAGGCTTAGGGCTAGGGTTAGGGTTATGCCTAGGGTTAGGGTTATGCCTAGGTTTAGGGTTATGCCTAGGGTTAGGGTTCAGAAAACCACAAAGCCAGGAGCTCCAGGGATACTCACCATGCAAAAGGCAGGCCAAGTTGAGCGTAGCACATCCAAATCCTTGCTCCCTCTTTGTCATTCTGCTCGGAACTCACCACAGCCCAATGCCCGATTTCTGCCTCAGTCTAGGGTTAGGCTTAGGGCTAGGGTTAGGGTTATGCCGAGGGTTAGGGTTCAGAAAACCACAACGCCAGGAGCTCCAGGGATACTCCCCATGCAAAAGGCAGGCCAAGTTGAGCGTAGCACATCCAAATCCTTGCTCCCTCTTTGTCATTCTGCTCGGAACTCACCACAGCCCAATGCCCGATTACTGCCTCAGTCTAGGGTTAGGCTTAGGGCTAGGGTTAGGGTTTTGCCTAGGGTTAGGGTTGGGGAAACCACAAAGCCAGGGGCTCCAGGCGTGCTCACCATGCGAAAGACATAGCAAGGGGACCGCAGCACATCCAAAACCTTCCTCCCTCTTCGTCATTCTGCTCAGAACTCGCCACAACCCTCTGCTGGATTTCTGGCTCAAGGTAGGGGTTGGGTCAGGGTTACGCCTAGGGTTAGGGTTAGGGTTGAGAAAACCACAAAGCCAGGCGCTCCAGGGATAGTCAGCATGCAAAAGGCATACCAAGATGAGGAGGACACCGCCCGAACCTTGCTCCCTCTTTGTTATTCTGCTCAGAATTGCCAGAACCCTCTGCCGGATTTCTGGCTCAAGGTAGGGTTAGGGATAGGGTTAGGCCTTGGGTTAGGGCTAGGGTTACGCCTAGGGTTAAGGTTGAGAAAACCACAAAGCCAGGAGCTCCAGGGACACTGATCATGCAAAAGGCAGGCCAAGTTAAGCACGGCACATCCAAAACCTAGCTCCATCTTCTTCTTTCTGCAAGGGTTAGGGTTAGGGTTAGGGGCTCGGTTTAGGGTTAGGGGTTAGGGTTAGGGGTTAGGGTTAGGGTTTTGCCTAGGGTTAGGATTGAGAAAACCACAAAGCCAGGAGCTCCAGGGACACTGATCATGCAAAAGGCAGGCCAAGTTAAGCACGGCACATCCAAAACCTTGCTCCCTCTTCTTCTTTCTGCAAGGGTTAGGGTTAGGGTTAGGGGCTCGGGTTAGGGTTAGGGGTTAGGGTTAGGGTTTTGCCTAGGGTTAGGATTGAGAAAACCACAAAGCCAGGGGACCCAGGCACACTAAGCATGCAAAAGGCTGGCCAAGTTAAGCACAGCACATCAAAACCTTGCTACCTCTTCCTCTTTCTGCTCGGAAGTCATCACAGCCCAATGCCCAGTTTCTGGCTCAGCCTAGGGTTAGGGTTAGGGTTTGGTTTAGGGTTAGGGTTAGGCTAACGCCTAGGGTTAGGGTTGAGGAAACCACAAAGCCAGGAGCTCCAGGCGTGCTCACCATGTGAAAGACATAGCAAGGGGACCGCAGCACATCCAAAACCTTCCTCCCTCTTCGTCATTCTGCTCAGAACTCGCCACAACCCTCTGCTGGATTTCTGGCTCAAGGTAGGGGTTGGGTCAGGGTTACGCCTAGGGTTAGGGTTAGGGTTGAGAAAACCACAAAGCCAGGGGACCCAGGCACACTAACCATGCAAAAGGCCGGCCAAGTTAAGCACAGCACATCAAAACCCTGCTCCCTCTTCCTCTTTCTGCTCGGAACTCACCACAGCCCAATGCCCAGTTTCTGGCTCAGCCTAGGGTTAGGGTTTGGTTTAAGGTTAGGGTTAGGGTTAGGCTTACGCCTAGGGTTAGGGTTGAGGAAACCACAAAGCCAGGAGCTCCAGGCGTACTCACCATGAAAAAGACATACCAAGGTGACCGCAGCACATCCAAAACCTTGCCCCTTCTTCTTCTTTCTGCAAGGGTTAGAGTTAGGGGCTCGGGTTAGGGTTAGGGGTTAGGGTTAGGGTTTTGCCTAGGGTTAGGATTGAGAAAACCACAAAGCCAGGGGACCCAGGCACACTAACCATGCAAAAGGCAGGCCAAGTTAAGCACAGCGCATCAAAACCTTGCTCCCTCTTCCTCTTTCTGCTCAGAACTCATCACAGCCCAATGCCCAGTTTCTGGCTCAGCCTAGGGTTAGGGTTAGGGTTTGGTTTAGGGTTAGGGTTAGGGTTAGGTTTAGGCTAACGCCTAGGGTTAGGGTTGAGGAAACCACAAAGCCAGGAGCTCCAGGGATAGTCAACATGCAAAAGGCATACCAAGGGGACCACAGCACATCCAAAACCTTGCTCCCTCTTCGTCATTCTGCTCAGAAGTCGCCACAGCCTAAGGCCCAGTTTCTGGCTCGAGCTAGGGTTAGGGTTAGGGTTAGGGTTTGGTTCAGGGTTAGGGTTAGGCTTACACCTAGGGTTAGGGTTGAGGAAACCACAAAGCCAGGAGCTCCAGGTGCGCTCACCATGCTAAAGACATAGCAAGGGGACCGCAGCACATCCAAAACCTTCCTCCCTCTTCGTCATTCTGCTCAGAACTCGCCACAACCCTCTGCTGGATTTCTGGCTCAAGGTAGGGGTTGGGTCAGGGTTACGCCTAGGGTTAGGGTTAGGGTTGAGAAAACCACAAAGCCAGGCGCTCCAGGGATAGTCAGCATGCAAAAGGCATACCAAGATGAGGAGGACACCGCCCGAACCTTGCTCCCTCTTTGTTATTCTGCTCAGAATTGCCAGAACCCTCTGCCGGATTTCTGGCTCAAGGTAGGGTTAGGGATAGGGTTAGGCCTTGGGTTAGGGTTAGGGTTATGCCTAGGGTTAAGGTTGAGAAAACCACAAAGCCAGGAGCTCCAGGGACACTGATCATGCAAAAGGCAGGCCAAGTTAAGCACGGCACATCCAAAACCTAGCTCCCTCTTCTTCTTTCTGCAAGGGTTAGGGTTAGTGTTAGGGGCTCGAGCTAGGGTTAGGGTTAGGGTTAGGGTTTGGTTCAGGGTTAGGGTTAGGGTTAGGCTTACACCTATGGTTAGGGTTGAGGAAACCACAAAGCCAGGAGCTCCAGGCGTGCTCACCATGCAAAAGACATACCAAGGTGACCGCAGCACATCCAAAACCTTGCTCCCTCTTCTTCTTTCTGCAAGGGTTAGGGTTAGGGTTAGGGGCTCGGGTTAGGGTTAGGGGTTAGGGTTAGGGTTTTGCCTAGGGTTAGGATTGAGAAAACCACAAAGCCAGGAGCTCCAGGGACACTGATCATGCGAAAGGCAGGCCAAGTTAAGCACGGCACATCAAAACCTTGCTACCTCTTCCTCTTTCTGCTCGGAACTCATCACAGCCCAATGCCCAGTTTCTGGCTCAGCCTAGGGTTAGGGTTAGGGTTTGGTTTAGGGTTAGGGTTAGGCTTACGCCTAGGGTTAGGATTGAGAAAACCACAAAGCCAGGAGCTCCAGGCATGCTCACCATGCAAAAGACATACCAAGGTGACCGCAGCACATCCAAAACCTTGCTCCCTCTTCTTCTTTCTGCAAGGGTTAGGGTTAGGGTTAGGGGCTCGGGTTAGGGTTAGGGGTTAGGGTTAGGGTTTTGCCTAGGGTTAGGATTGAGAAAACCACAAAGCCAGGGGACCCAGGCACACTAACCATGCAAAAGGCTGGCCAAGTTAAGCACGGCACATCCAAAACCTTGCTCCCTCTTCTTCTTTCTGCAAGGGTTAGGGTTAGGGTTAGGGGCTCGGGTTAGGGTTAGGGGTTAGGGTTAGGGTTTTGCCTAGGGTTAGGATTGAGAAAACCACAAAGCCAGGGGACCCAGACACACTAACCATGCAAAAGGCCGGTCAAGTTAAGCACAGCACATCAAAACCTTGCTCCCTTTTCCTATTTCTGCTCGGAACTCACCACAGCCCAATGCCCAGTTTGTGGCTCGGCCTAGGGGTAGGGTTTGGTTTAGGGTTAGGGTTAGGGTTAGGCTAACGCCTAGGGTTAGGGTTGAGGAAACCACAAAGCCAGGAGCTCCAGGCGTACTCACCATGCAAAAGGCATACCAAGGTGACCGCAGCACATCCAAAACCTTGCTCCCTCTTCCTCATTCTGCTCAGAACTCGCCACAAACCTCTGCCGGATTTCTGGCTCAAGGTATGGTTGGGGTTAGGGTTACGCCTAGGGTTAAGGTTGAGAAAACCACAAAGCCAGGAGCTCCAGGGACACTGATCATGTGAAAGGCAGGCCAAGTTAAGCACGGTACATCCAAAACCTTGCTCCCTCTTCTTCTTTCTGCAAGGGTTAGGGTTAGTGTTAGGGGCTCGGGTTAGGGTTAGGCTTAGGGGTTAGGGTTATGCCTAGGGTTAGGATTGAGAAAACCACAAAGCCAGGAGACCCAGGGACACTAACCATACAAAAGGCTGGCCAACTTAAGCATGGCATATCAAAACCTTCCTCCCTCTTCCTCTTTCTGCTCGGAACTCACCACAGACCGATGCCCGATTAGTGGCTCAATCTATGGTTAGGGTTAGGCGTTCTCCTAGGGTTAGGCTTGAGAAAACCACAAAGCCAGGAGCTCCAGGGACACTGATCATGTGAAAGGCAGGCGAAGTTAAGCACAGCACATCCAAAACCTTGCTCCCTCTTCATTCTGCAAGGGTTAGGGTTAGGGTTAGGGGTTAGGGTTAGGGTTAGGATTAGGTGTTAGGGTTATGCCTAGGGTTAGGATTGAGAAAACCACAAAGCGAGGAGACCCAGGGACACTAACCATGCAAAAGACCTACCAAGGTGACAGCAGCATATCCAAAACCTTGCTCCCTCTTCGTCATTCTGCTCAGAACTCGCCACAGCCTAAGGCCAAGTTTCTGGCTTGACCTCGGGTTAGGGTTAGCGTTAGGGTTTGGTTTAGGGTTAGGGTTAGGGTTAAGCCTAGGGTTAGGGTTAGGGTTAGGGTGAGGGTTAGTCTTACGCCTAGGGTTAGGGTTGAGGAAACCACAAAGCCAGGAGCTCCCGGCGTACTCACCATGTGAAAGACATACCAAGTGGACCGCAGCACATCCAAAACCTTCCTCCCTCTTCGTCATTCTGCTCAGAACTTGCCACAACCCTCTGCTGGATTTCTGGCTCAAGGTAGGGGTTGGGTCAGGGTTACGCCTAGGGTTAGGGTTAGGGTTGAGAAAACCACAAAGCCAGGGGACCCAGGCACACTAACCATGCAAAAGGCCGGCCAAGTTAAGCACAGCACATCAAAACCCTGCTCCCTCTTCCTCTTTCTGCTCGGAACTCATCACAGCCCAATGCCCAGTTTCTGGCTCGGCCTAGGGTTAGGGTTTGGTTTAGGGTTAGGGTTAGGGTTAGGCTTACGCCTAGGGTTAGGGTTGAGGAAACCACAAAGCCAGGAGCTCCAGGCGTACTCACCATGTGAAAGACATACCAAGTGGACCGCAGCACATCCAAAACCTTCCTCCCTCTTCGTCATTCTGCTCCGAATTCACCACAGCCCAATGCCTGATTTCTGCCTCAGTCTAGGGTTAGGCTTAGGGCTAGGGTTAGGGTTATGCCTAGGGTTAGGGTTCTGCCTAGGGTTAGGGTTCACAAAACCACAAAGCCAGGAGCTCCAGGGATACTCCCCATGCAAAAGGCAGGCCAAGTTGAGCGTAGTACATCCAAATCCCCTCTCCCTCTTCGTCATTCTGCTCAGAAATCACCACAGCCCAATGCCCGATTTCTGCCTCAGTCTAGGGTTAGGCTTAGGGCTAGGGTTAGGGTTATGCCTAGGGTTAGGGTTCACAAAACCACAAAGCCAGGAGCTCCAGGGATACTCACCATGCAAAAGGCAGGTCGAGTTGAGCGTAGCACATCCAAATCCTTGCTCCCTCTTCGTCATTCTGCTCCGAACTCACCACAGCCCAATGCCCGATTTCTGCCTCAGTCTAGGGTTAGGCTTAGGGCTAGGGTTAGGGTTATGCCTAGGGTTAGGGTTCACAAAACCACAAAGCCAGGAGCTCCAGGGATACTCACCATGCAAAAGGCAGGTCGAGTTGAGCGTAGCACATCCAAATCCTTGCTCCCTCTTTGTCATTCTGCTCTGAACTCACCACAGCCCAATGCCTGATTTCTGCCTCAGTCTAGGGTTAGGCTTAGGGCTAGGGTTAGGGTTATGCCTAGGTTTAGGCTTCAGAAAACCACAAAGCCAGGAGCTCCAGGGATACTCACCATGCAAAAGGCAGGCCAAGTAGAGCGTAGCACATCCAAATCCTTGCTCCCTCTTCGTCATTCTGCTCGGAACTCACCACAGCCCAATGCCCGATTTCTGCCTCAGTCTAGGGTTAGGGTTATGCCTAGGGTTAGGGTTATGCCTAGGGTTAGGGTTCACAAAACCACAAAGCCAGGAGCTCCAGGGATACTCACCATGCAAAAGGCAGGCCAAGTTGAGCGTAGCACATCCAAATCCTTGCTCCCTCTTTGTCATTCTGCTCGGAACTCACCACAGCCCAATGCCCGATTTCTGCCTCAGTCTAGGGTTAGGCTTAGGGCTAGGGTTAGGGTTATGCCTAGGGTTAGGCTTCAGAAAACCACAAAGCCAGGAGCTCCAGGGATACCATGCAAAAGGCAGGCCAAGTGGAGCGTAGCACATCCAAATCCTTGCTCCCTCTTCTTCATTCTGCTCGGAACTCCCCACAGCCCAATGCCCGATTTCTGCCTCAGTCTAGGGTTAGGCTTAGGGCTAGGGTTAGGGTTATGCCTAGGGTTAGGCTTCAGAAAACCACAAAGCCAGGAGCTCCAGGGATACTCACCATGCAAAAGGCAGGCCGAGTTGAGCGTAGCACATCCAAATCCTTGCTCCCTCTTCGTCATTCTGCTCGGAACTCACCACAGCCCAATGCCCGATTTCTGCCTCAGTCTAGGGTTAGGCTTAGGGCTAGGGTTAGGGTTATGCCTAGGGTTAGGGTTCACAAAACCACAAAGCCAGGAGCTCCAGGGACACTCACCATGCAAAAGGCAGGCCAAGTTGAGCGTAGCACATCCAAATCCTTGCTCCCTCTTCGTCATTCTGCTTGGAACTCCCCACAGCCCAATGCCCGATTACTGCCTCAGTCTAGGGTTAGGGTTATGCCTAGGGTTAGGGTTATGCCTAGGGTTAGGGTTCACAAAACCACAAAGCCAGGAGCTCCAGGGATACTCACCATGCAAAAGGCAGGCCAAGTTGAGCGTAGCACATCCAAATCCTTGCTCCCTCTTCGTCATTCTGCTCGGAACTCACCACAGCCCAATGCCCGATTTCTGCCTCAGTCTAGGGTTAGGCTTAGGGCTAGGGTTAGGGTTATGCCTAGGGTTAGGGTTCTGCCTAGGGTTAGGGTTCACAAAACCACAAAGCCTGGAGCTCCAGGGATACTCACCATGCAAAAGGCAGGCCAAGTTGAGCGTAGTACATCCAAATCCCCTCTCCCTCTTCGTCATTCTGCTCAGAAATCACCACAGCCCAATGCCCGATTTCTGCCTCAGTCTAGGGTTAGGCTTAGGGCTAGGGTTAGGGTTATGCCTAGGGTTAGGGTTCACAAAACCACAAAGCCAGGAGCTCCAGGGATACTCACCATGCAAAAGGCAGGCCGAGTTGAGCGTAGCACATCCAAATCCCCTCTCCCTCTTCGTCATTCTGCTCGGAACTCACCACAGCCCAATGCCCGATTACTGCCTCAGTCTAGGGTTAGGCTTAGGGCTAGGGTTAGGGTTATGCCTAGGGTTAGGCTTCAGAAAACCACAAAGCCAGGAGCTCCAGGGATACTCCCCATGCAAAAGGCAGGCCAAGTTGAGCGTAGCACATCCAAATCCTTGCTCCCTCTTCGTCATTCTGCTCGGAACTCCCCACAGCCCAATGCCCGATTACTGCCTCAGTCTAGGGTTAGGCTTAGGGCTAGGGTTAGGGCTATGCCTAGGGTTAGGCTTCAGAAAACCACAAAGCCAGGAGCTCCAGGGATACTCACCATGCAAAAGGCAGGCCAAGTTGAGCGTAGCACATCCAAATCCTTGCTCCCTCTTCGTCATTCTGCTCGGAACTCACCACAGCCCAATGCCCGATTTCTGCCTCAGTCTAGGGTTAGGCTTAGGGCTAGGGTTAGGGTTATGCCTACGGTTAGGCTTCAGAAAACCACAAAGCCAGGAGCTCCAGGGATACCATGCAAAAGGCAGGCCAAGTGGAGCGTAGCACATCCAAATCCTTGCTCCCTCTTCTTCATTCTGCTCGGAACTCCCCACAGCCCAATGCCCGATTTCTGCCTCAGTCTAGGGTTAGGCTTAGGGCTAGGGTTAGGGTTATGCCTAGGGTTAGGGTTCTCAAAACCACAAGGCCAGGAGCTCCAGGGATACTCACCATGCAAAAGGCAGGCCAAGTTGAGCGTAGCACATCCAAATCCTTGCTCCCTCTTCGTCATTCTGCTCCGAACTCCCCACAGCCCAATGCCCGATTTCTGCCTCAGTCTAGGGTTAGGCTTATGCCTAGGGTTAGGGTTATGCCTAGGGTTAGGGTTCAGAAAACCACAAAGCCAGGAGCTCCAGGGATACCATGCAAAAGGCAGGCCAAGTTGAGCGTAGCACATCCAAATCCTTGCTCCCTCTTTGTCATTCTGCTCGGAACTCACCACAGCCCAATGCCCGATTTCTGCCTCAGTCTAGGGTTCGGCTTAGGGCTAGGGTTAGGGTAATGCCTAGGGTTAGGGTTCACAAAACCACAAAGCCAGGAGCTCCAGGGATACTCACCATGCAAAAGGCAGGCTGAGTTGAGCATAGCACATCCAAATCCTTGCTCCCTCTTTGTCATTCTGCTCGGAACTCACCACAGCCCAATGCCCGATTTCTGCCTCAGTCTAGGCTTAGGCTTAGGGTTAGGGTTCGGGCTATGCCTAGGGTTAGGGTTCAGAAAACCACAAAGCCAGGAGCTCCAGGGATACTCACCATGCAAAAGGCAGGCCGAGTTGAGCGTAGCACATCCAAATCCTTGCTCCCTCTTTGTCATTCTGCTCGGAACTCCCCACAGCCCAATGCCCGATTTCTGCCTCAGTCTAGGGTTAGGCTTAGGGCTAGGGTTAGGGTTATGCCTAGGGTTAGGCTTCAGAAAACCACAAAGCCAGGAGCTCCAGGGATACTCACCATGCAAAAGGCAGGCCAAGTTGAGCGTAGCACATCCAAATCCTTGCTCCCTCTTCGTCATTCTGCTCGGAACTCCCCACAGCCCAATGCCCGATTTCTGCATCAGTCTAGGGTTAGGCTTAGGGCTAGGGTTAGGGTTATGCCTAGGGTTAGGCTTCAGAAAACCACAAAGCCAGGAGCTCCAGGGATACTCACCATGCAAAAGGCAGGCCAAGTTGAGCCTAGCACATCCAAATCCTTGCTCCCTCTTTGTCATTCTGCTCGGAACTCACCACAGCCCAATGCCTGATTTCTGCCTCAGTCTAGGGTTAGGCTTAGGGCTAGGGTTAGGGTTATGCCTAGGGTTAGGGTTATGCCTAGGGTTAGGGTTCACAAAACCACAAAGCCAGGAGCTCTAGGGATACTCACCATGCAAAAGGCAGGCCGAGTTGAGCGTAGCACATCCAAATCCCCTCTCCCTCTTCGTCATTCTGCTCGGAACTCACCACAGCCCAATGCCCGATTTCTGCCTCAGTCTAGGGTTAGGCTTAGGGCTAGGGTTAGGGTTATGCCTAGGGTTAGGCTTCAGAAAACCACAAAGCCAGGAGCTCCAGGGATACTCACCATGCAAAAGGCAGGCCAAGTTGAGCCTAGCACATCCAAATCCTTGCTCCCTCTTCGTCATTCTGCTCGGAACTCCCCACAGCCCAATGCCCGATTACTGCCTCAGTCTAGGGTTAGGCTTAGGGCTAGGGTTAGGGCTATGCCTAGGGTTAGGGTTCAGAAAACCACAAAGCCAGGAGCTCCAGGGATACTCACCATGCAAAAGGCAGGCCAAGTTGAGCGTAGCACATCCAAATCCTTGCTCCCTCTTCGTCATTCTGCTCGGAACTCACCACAGCCCAATGCCCGATTTCTGCCTCAGTCTAGGGTTAGGCTTAGGGCTAGGGTTAGGGTTATGCCTACGGTTAGGCTTCAGAAAACCACAAAGCCAGGAGCTCCAGGGATACCATGCAAAAGGCAGGCCAAGTGGAGCGTAGCACATCCAAATCCTTGCTCCCTCTTCTTCATTCTGCTCGGAACTCCCCACAGCCCAATGCCCGATTTCTGCCTCAGTCTAGGGTTAGGCTTAGGGCTAGGGTTAGGGTTATGCCTAGGGTTAGGGTTCACAAAACCACAAAGCCAGGAGCTCCAGGGATACTCACCATGCAAAAGGCAGGCCAAGTTGAGCGTAGCACATCCAAATCCTTGCTCCCTCTTCGTCATTCTGCTCCGAACTCCCCACAGCCCAATGCCCGATTTCTGCCTCAGTCTAGGGTTAGGCTTATGCCTAGGGTTAGGGTTATGCCTAGGGTTAGGGTTCACAAAACCACAAAGCCAGGAGCTCCAGGGATACTCACCATGCAAAAGGCAGGCCAAGTTGAGCGTAGCACATCCAAATCCTTGCTCCCTCTTTGTCATTCTGCTCGGAACTCACCACAGCCCAATGCCCGATTTCTGCCTCAGTCTAGGGTTAGGCTTAGGGCTAGGGTTAGGGTTATGCCTAGGGTTAGGGTTCTGCCTAGGGTTAGGGTTCACAAAACCACAAAGCCAGGAGCTCCAGGGATACTCACCATGCAAAAGGCAGGCCAAGTTGAGCGTAGTACATCCAAATCCCCTCTCCCTCTTCGTCATTCTGCTCGGAACTCACCACAGCCCAATGCCCGATTTCTGCCTCAGTCTAGGGTTAGGCTTAGGGCTAGGGTTAGGGTTATGCCTAGGGTTAGGCTTCAGAAAACCACAAAGCCAGGAGCTCCAGGGATACTCACCATGCAAAAGGCAGGCCAAGTTGAGCGTAGCACATCCAAATCCTTGCTCCCTCTTCGTCATTCTGCTCGGAACTCACCACAGCCCAATGCCCGATTACTGCCTCAGTCTAGGGTTAGGCTTAGGGCTAGAGTTAGGGTTATGCCTAGGGTTAGGCTTCAGAAAACCACAAAGCCAGGAGCTCCAGGGATACTCACCATGCAAAAGGCAGGCCAAGTTGAGTGTAGCACATCCAAATCCTTGCTCCCTCTTCGTCATTCTGCTCAGAACTCCCCACAGCCCAATGCCCGATTTCTGCCTCAGTCTAGGGTTAGGCTTAGGGCTAGGGTTAGGGTTATGCCTAGGGTTAGGCTTCAGAAAACCACAAAGCCAGGAGCTCCAGGGATACTCCCCATGCAAAAGGCAGGCCAAGTTGAGCGTAGCACATCCAAATCCTTGCTCCCTCTTCGTCATTCTGCTCGGAACTCACCACAGCCCAATGCCCGATTTCTGCCTCAGTCTAGGGTTAGGCTTAGGGCTAGGGTTAGGGTTATGCCTACGGTTAGGCTTCAGAAAACCACAAAGCCAGGAGCTCCAGGGATACTCACCATGCAAAAGGCAGACCGAGTTGAGCGTAGCACATCCAAATCCTTGCTCCCTCTTCGTCATTCTGCTCCGAATTCACCACAGCCCAATGCCTGATTTCTGCCTCAGTCTAGGGTTAGGCTTAGGGCTAGGGTTAGGGTTATGCCTAGGGTTAGGGTTCTGCCTAGGGTTAGGGTTCACAAAACCACAAAGCCAGGAGCTCCAGGGATACTCACCATGCAAAAGGCAGGCCAAGTTGAGCGTAGTACATCCAAATCCCCTCTCCCTCTTCGTCATTCTGCTCAGAAATCACCACAGCCCAATGCCCGATTTCTGCCTCAGTCTAGGGTTAGGCTTAGGGCTAGGGTTAGGGTTATGCCTAGGGTTAGGGTTCACAAAACCACAAAGCCAGGAGCTCCAGGGATACTCACCATGCAAAAGGCAGGCCGAGTTGAGCGTAGCACATCCAAATCCCCTCTCCCTCTTCGTCATTCTGCTCGGAACTCACCACAGCCCAATGCCCGATTTCTGCCTCAGTCTAGGGTTAGGCTTAGGGCTAGGGTTAGGGTTATGCCTAGGGTTAGGCTTCAGAAAACCACAAAGCCAGGAGCTCCAGGGATACTCACCATGCAAAAGGCAGGCCAAGTTGAGCGTAGCACATCCAAATCCTTGCTCCCTCTTCGTCATTCTGCTCGGAACTCCCCACAGCCCAATGCCCGATTACTGCCTCAGTCTAGGGTTAGGCTTAGGGCTAGGGTTAGGGTTATGCCTAGGGTTAGGCTTCAGAAAACCACAAAGCCAGGAGCTCCAGGGATACTCACCATGCAAAAGGCAGGCCAAGTTGAGCGTAGCACATCCAAATCCTTGCTCCCACTTCGTCATTCTGCTCGGAACTCACCACAGCCCAATGCCCGATTTCTGCCTCAGTCTAGGGTTAGGCTTAGGGCTAGGGTTAGGGTTATGCCTACGGTTAGGCTTCAGAAAACCACAAAGCCAGGAGCTCCAGGGATACCATGCAAAAGGCAGGCCAAGTGGAGCGTAGCACATCCAAATCCTTGCTCCCTCTTCTTCATTCTGCTCGGAACTCCCCACAGCCCAATGCCCGATTTCTGCCTCAGTCTAGGGTTAGGCTTAGGGCTAGGGTTAGGGTTATGCCTAGGGTTAGGGTTCTCAAAACCACAAGGCCAGGAGCTCCAGGGATACTCACCATGCAAAAGGCAGGCCAAGTTGAGCGTAGCACATCCAAATCCTTGCTCCCTCTTCGTCATTCTGCTCCGAACTCCCCACAGCCCAATGCCCGATTTCTGCCTCAGTCTAGGGTTAGGCTTATGCCTAGGGTTAGGGTTATGCCTAGGGTTAGGGTTCAGAAAACCACAAAGCCAGGAGCTCCAGGGATACCATGCAAAAGGCAGGCCAAGTTGAGCGTAGCACATCCAAATCCTTGCTCCCTCTTTGTCATTCTGCTCGGAACTCACCACAGCCCAATGCCCGATTTCTGCCTCAGTCTAGGGTTCGGCTTAGGGCTAGGGTTAGGGTAATGCCTAGGGTTAGGGTTCACAAAACCACAAAGCCAGGAGCTCCAGGGATACTCACCATGCAAAAGGCAGGCTGAGTTGAGCATAGCACATCCAAATCCTTGCTCCCTCTTTGTCATTCTGCTCGGAACTCACCACAGCCCAATGCCCGATTTCTGCCTCAGTCTAGGCTTAGGCTTAGGGTTAGGGTTCGGGCTATGCCTAGGGTTAGGGTTCAGAAAACCACAAAGCCAGGAGCTCCAGGGATACTCACCATGCAAAAGGCAGGCCGAGTTGAGCGTAGCACATCCAAATCCTTGCTCCCTCTTTGTCATTCTGCTCGGAACTCCCCACAGCCCAATGCCCGATTTCTGCCTCAGTCTAGGGTTAGGCTTAGGGCTAGGGTTAGGGTTATGCCTAGGGTTAGGCTTCAGAAAACCACAAAGCCAGGAGCTCCAGGGATACTCACCATGCAAAAGGCAGGCCAAGTTGAGCGTAGCACATCCAAATCCTTGCTCCCTCTTCGTCATTCTGCTCGGAACTCCCCACAGCCCAATGCCCGATTTCTGCATCAGTCTAGGGTTAGGCTTAGGGCTAGGGTTAGGGTTATGCCTAGGGTTAGGCTTCAGAAAACCACAAAGCCAGGAGCTCCAGGGATACTCACCATGCAAAAGGCAGGCCAAGTTGAGCCTAGCACATCCAAATCCTTGCTCCCTCTTTGTCATTCTGCTCGGAACTCACCACAGCCCAATGCCTGATTTCTGCCTCAGTCTAGGGTTAGGCTTAGGGCTAGGGTTAGGGTTATGCCTAGGGTTAGGGTTATGCCTAGGGTTAGGGTTCACAAAACCACAAAGCCAGGAGCTCTAGGGATACTCACCATGCAAAAGGCAGGCCGAGTTGAGCGTAGCACATCCAAATCCCCTCTCCCTCTTCGTCATTCTGCTCGGAACTCACCACAGCCCAATGCCCGATTTCTGCCTCAGTCTAGGGTTAGGCTTAGGGCTAGGGTTAGGGTTATGCCTAGGGTTAGGCTTCAGAAAACCACAAAGCCAGGAGCTCCAGGGATACTCACCATGCAAAAGGCAGGCCAAGTTGAGCCTAGCACATCCAAATCCTTGCTCCCTCTTCGTCATTCTGCTCGGAACTCCCCACAGCCCAATGCCCGATTACTGCCTCAGTCTAGGGTTAGGCTTAGGGCTAGGGTTAGGGCTATGCCTAGGGTTAGGGTTCAGAAAACCACAAAGCCAGGAGCTCCAGGGATACTCACCATGCAAAAGGCAGGCCAAGTTGAGCGTAGCACATCCAAATCCTTGCTCCCTCTTCGTCATTCTGCTCGGAACTCACCACAGCCCAATGCCCGATTTCTGCCTCAGTCTAGGGTTAGGCTTAGGGCTAGGGTTAGGGTTATGCCTACGGTTAGGCTTCAGAAAACCACAAAGCCAGGAGCTCCAGGGATACCATGCAAAAGGCAGGCCAAGTGGAGCGTAGCACATCCAAATCCTTGCTCCCTCTTCTTCATTCTGCTCGGAACTCCCCACAGCCCAATGCCCGATTTCTGCCTCAGTCTAGGGTTAGGCTTAGGGCTAGGGTTAGGGTTATGCCTAGGGTTAGGGTTCACAAAACCACAAAGCCAGGAGCTCCAGGGATACTCACCATGCAAAAGGCAGGCCAAGTTGAGCGTAGCACATCCAAATCCTTGCTCCCTCTTCGTCATTCTGCTCCGAACTCCCCACAGCCCAATGCCCGATTTCTGCCTCAGTCTAGGGTTAGGCTTATGCCTAGGGTTAGGGTTATGCCTAGGGTTAGGGTTCACAAAACCACAAAGCCAGGAGCTCCAGGGATACTCACCATGCAAAAGGCAGGCCAAGTTGAGCGTAGCACATCCAAATCCTTGCTCCCTCTTTGTCATTCTGCTCGGAACTCACCACAGCCCAATGCCCGATTTCTGCCTCAGTCTAGGGTTAGGCTTAGGGCTAGGGTTAGGGTTATGCCTAGGGTTAGGGTTCTGCCTAGGGTTAGGGTTCACAAAACCACAAAGCCAGGAGCTCCAGGGATACTCACCATGCAAAAGGCAGGCCAAGTTGAGCGTAGTACATCCAAATCCCCTCTCCCTCTTCGTCATTCTGCTCGGAACTCACCACAGCCCAATGCCCGATTTCTGCCTCAGTCTAGGGTTAGGCTTAGGGCTAGGGTTAGGGTTATGCCTAGGGTTAGGCTTCAGAAAACCACAAAGCCAGGAGCTCCAGGGATACTCACCATGCAAAAGGCAGGCCAAGTTGAGCGTAGCACATCCAAATCCTTGCTCCCTCTTCGTCATTCTGCTCGGAACTCACCACAGCCCAATGCCCGATTACTGCCTCAGTCTAGGGTTAGGCTTAGGGCTAGAGTTAGGGTTATGCCTAGGGTTAGGCTTCAGAAAACCACAAAGCCAGGAGCTCCAGGGATACTCACCATGCAAAAGGCAGGCCAAGTTGAGTGTAGCACATCCAAATCCTTGCTCCCTCTTCGTCATTCTGCTCAGAACTCCCCACAGCCCAATGCCCGATTTCTGCCTCAGTCTAGGGTTAGGCTTAGGGCTAGGGTTAGGGTTATGCCTAGGGTTAGGCTTCAGAAAACCACAAAGCCAGGAGCTCCAGGGATACTCACCATGCAAAAGGCAGGCCAAGTTGAGCGTAGCACATCCAAATCCTTGCTCCCTCTTCGTCATTCTGCTCGGAACTCACCACAGCCCAATGCCCGATTTCTGCCTCAGTCTAGGGTTAGGCTTAGGGCTAGGGTTAGGGTTATGCCTACGGTTAGGCTTCAGAAAACCACAAAGCCAGGAGCTCCAGGGATACTCACCATGCAAAAGGCAGACCGAGTTGAGCGTAGCACATCCAAATCCTTGCTCCCTCTTCGTCATTCTGCTCCGAATTCACCACAGCCCAATGCCTGATTTCTGCCTCAGTCTAGGGTTAGGCTTAGGGCTAGGGTTAGGGTTATGCCTAGGGTTAGGGTTCTGCCTAGGGTTAGGGTTCACAAAACCACAAAGCCAGGAGCTCCAGGGATACTCACCATGCAAAAGGCAGGCCAAGTTGAGCGTAGTACATCCAAATCCCCTCTCCCTCTTCGTCATTCTGCTCAGAAATCACCACAGCCCAATGCCCGATTTCTGCCTCAGTCTAGGGTTAGGCTTAGGGCTAGGGTTAGGGTTATGCCTAGGGTTAGGGTTCACAAAACCACAAAGCCAGGAGCTCCAGGGATACTCACCATGCAAAAGGCAGGCCAAGTTGAGCGTAGCACATCCAAATCCCCTCTCCCTCTTCGTCATTCTGCTCGGAACTCACCACAGCCCAATGCCCGATTTCTGCCTCAGTCTAGGGTTAGGCTTAGGGCTAGGGTTAGGGTTATGCCTAGGGTTAGGCTTCAGAAAACCACAAAGCCAGGAGCTCCAGGGATACTCACCATGCAAAAGGCAGGCCAAGTTGAGCGTAGCACATCCAAATCCTTGCTCCCTCTTCGTCATTCTGCTCGGAACTCCCCACAGCCCAATGCCCGATTACTGCCTCAGTCTAGGGTTAGGCTTAGGGCTAGGGTTAGGGTTATGCCTAGGGTTAGGCTTCAGAAAACCACAAAGCCAGGAGCTCCAGGGATACTCACCATGCAAAAGGCAGGCCAAGTTGAGCGTAGCACATCCAAATCCTTGCTCCCACTTCGTCATTCTGCTCGGAACTCACCACAGCCCAATGCCCGATTTCTGCCTCAGTCTAGGGTTAGGCTTAGGGCTAGGGTTAGGGTTATGCCTACGGTTAGGCTTCAGAAAACCACAAAGCCAGGAGCTCCAGGGATACCATGCAAAAGGCAGGCCAAGTGGAGCGTAGCACATCCAAATCCTTGCTCCCTCTTCTTCATTCTGCTCGGAACTCCCCACAGCCCAATGCCCGATTTCTGCCTCAGTCTAGGGTTAGGCTTAGGGCTAGGGTTAGGGTTATGCCTAGGGTTAGGGTTCTCAAAACCACAAGGCCAGGAGCTCCAGGGATACTCACCATGCAAAAGGCAGGCCAAGTTGAGCGTAGCACATCCAAATCCTTGCTCCCTCTTCGTCATTCTGCTCCGAACTCCCCACAGCCCAATGCCCGATTTCTGCCTCAGTCTAGGGTTAGGCTTATGCCTAGGGTTAGGGTTATGCCTAGGGTTAGGGTTCAGAAAACCACAAAGCCAGGAGCTCCAGGGATACCATGCAAAAGGCAGGCCAAGTTGAGCGTAGCACATCCAAATCCTTGCTCCCTCTTTGTCATTCTGCTCGGAACTCACCACAGCCCAATGCCCGATTTCTGCCTCAGTCTAGGGTTAGGCTTAGGGCTAGGGTTAGGGTTATGCCTACGGTTAGGCTTCAGAAAACCACAAAGCCAGGAGCTCCAGGGATACTCACCATGCAAAAGGCAGGCTGAGTTGAGCATAGCACATCCAAATCCTTGCTCCCTCTTTGTCATTCTGCCCGGAACTCACCACAGCCCAATGCCCGATTTCTGCCTCAGTCTAGGCTTAGGCTTAGGGTTAGGGTTCGGGCTATGCCTAGGGTTAGGGTTCAGAAAACCACAAAGCCAGGAGCTCCAGGGATACTCACCATGCAAAAGGCAGGCCAAGTGGAGCGTAGCACATCCAAATCCTTGCTCCCTCTTCTTCATTCTGCTCGGAACTCCCCACAGCCCAATGCCCGATTTCTGCCTCAGTCTAGGGTTAGGCTTAGGGCTAGGGTTAGGGTTATGCCTAGGGTTAGGGTTCAGAAAACCACAAAGCCAGGAGCTCCAGGGATACTCACCATGCAAAAGGCAGGCCAAGTTGAGTGTAGCACATCCAAATCCTTGCTCCCTCTTCGTCATTCTGCTCAGAACTCCCCACAGCCCAATGCCCGATTTCTGCCTCAGTCTAGGGTTAGGCTTAGGGCTAGGGTTAGGGTTATGCCTACGGTTAGGCTTCAGAAAACCACAAAGCCAGGAGCTCCAGGGATACTCACCATGCAAAAGGCAGACCGAGTTGAGCGTAGCACATCCAAATCCTTGCTCCCTCTTCGTCATTCTGCTCCGAACTCACCACAGCCCAATGCCTGATTTCTGCCTCAGTCTAGGGTTAGGCTTAGGGCTAGGGTTAGGGTTATGCCTAGGGTTAGGGTTCTGCCTAGGGTTAGGGTTCACAAAACCACAAAGCCAGGAGCTCCAGGGATACTCACCATGCAAAAGGCAGGCCAAGTTGAGCGTATTACATCCAAATCCCCTCTCCCTCTTCGTCATTCTGCTCAGAAATCACCACAGCCCAATGCCCGATTTCTGCCTCAGTCTAGGGTTAGGGTTATGCCTAGGGTTAGGGTTCTGCCTAGGGTTAGGGTTCACAAAACCACAAAGCCAGGAGCTCCAGGGATACTCACCATGCAAAAGGCAGGCCAAGTTGAGCGTATTACATCCAAATCCTTGCTCCCTCTTCGTCATTCTGCTCGGAACTCACCACAGCCCAATGCCCGATTTCTGCCTCAGTCTAGGGTTAGGCTTAGGGCTAGGGTTAGGGTTATGCCTACGGTTAGGCTTCAGAAAACCACAAAGCCAGGAGCTCCAGGGATACTCACCATGCAAAAGGCAGGCCAAGTTGAGCGTAGCACATCCAAATCCTTGCTCCCACTTCGTCATTCTGCTCGGAACTCACCACAGCCCAATGCCCGATTTCTGCCTCAGTCTAGGGTTAGGCTTAGGGCTAGGGTTAGGGTTATGCCTACGGTTAGGCTTCAGAAAACCACAAAGCCAGGAGCTCCAGGGATACCATGCAAAAGGCAGGCCAAGTGGAGCGTAGCACATCCAAATCCTTGCTCCCTCTTCTTCATTCTGCTCGGAACTCCCCACAGCCCAATGCCCGATTTCTGCCTCAGTCTAGGGTTAGGCTTAGGGCTAGGGTTAGGGTTATGCCTAGGGTTAGGGTTCTCAAAACCACAAGGCCAGGAGCTCCAGGGATACTCACCATGCAAAAGGCAGGCTGAGTTGAGCGTAGCACATCCAAATCCTTGCTCCCTCTTCGTCATTCTGCTCCGAACTCCCCACAGCCCAATGCCCGATTTCTGCCTCAGTCTAGGGTTAAGCTTAGGGCTAGGGTTAGGGTTATGCCTAGGGTTAGGGTTCACAAAACCACAAAGCCAGGAGCTCCAGGGATACCATGCAAAAGGCAGGCCAAGTTGAGCGTAGCACATCCAAATCCTTGCTCCCTCTTTGTCATTCTGCTCGGAACTCCCCACAGCCCAATGCCCGATTTCTGCCTCAGTCTAGGGTTAGGCTTAGGGCTAGGGTTAGGGTTATGCCTAGGGTTAGGGTTCACAAAACCACAAAGCCTGGAGCTCCAGGGATACTCACCATGCAAAAGGCAGGCTGAGTTGAGCATAGCACATCCAAATCCTTGCTCCCTCTTTGTCATTCTGCTCGGAACTCACCACAGCCCAATGCCCGATTTCTGCCTCAGTCTAGGCTTAGGCTTAGGGTTAGGGTTCGGGCTATGCCTAGGGTTAGGGTTCAGAAAACCACAAAGCCAGGAGCTCCAGGGATACTCACCATGCAAAAGGCAGGCCGAGTTGAGCGTAGCACATCCAAATCCTTGCTCCCTCTTTGTCATTCTGCTCCGAACTCACCACAGCCCAATGCCTTATTTCTGCCTCAGTCTAGGGTTAGGCTTAGGGCTGGGGTTAGGGTTATGCCTAGGGTTAGGCTTCAGAAAACCACAAAGCCAGGAGCTCTAGGGATACTCACCATGCAAAAGGCAGGCCAAGTTGAGCGTAGCACATCCAAATCCTTGCTCCCTCTTTGTCATTCTGCTCGGAACTCCCCACAGCCCAATGCCCGATTTCTGCCTCAGTCTAGGGTTAGGCTTAGGGCTAGGGTTAGGGCTATGCCTAGGGTTAGGCTTCAGAAAACCACAAAGCCAGGAGCTCCAGGGATACTCACCATGCAAAAGGCAGGCCAAGTTGAGCGTAGCACATCCAAATCCTTGCTCCCTCTTCGTCATTCTGCTCGGAACTCCCCACAGCCCAATGCCCGATTTCTGCATCAGTCTAGGGTTAGGCTTAGGGCTAGGGTTAGGGTTATGCCTAGGGTTAGGGTTCACAAAACCACAAAGCCAGGAGCTCCAGGGATACTCACCATGCAAAAGGCAGGCCAAGTTGAGCCTAGCACATCCAAATCCTTGCTCCCTCTTTGTCATTCTGCTCCGAACTCACCACAGCCCAATGCCCGATTACTGCCTCAGTCTAGGGTTAGGCTTAGGGCTAGGGTTAGGGTTATGCCTAGGGTTAGGGTTCACAAAACCACAAAGCCAGGAGCTCCAGGGATACCATGCAAAAGGCAGGCCAAGTTGAGCGTAGCACATCCAAATCCTTGCTCCCTCTTCTTCATTCTGCTCGGAACTCCCCACAGCCCAATGCCCGATTTCTGCCTCAGTCTAGGGTTAGGCTTAGGGCTAGGGTTTGGGTTATGCCTAGGGTTAGGCTTCAGAAAACCACAAAGCCAGGAGCTCCAGGGATACTCACCATGCAAAAGGCAGGCCGAGTTGAGCGTAGCACATCCAAATCCTTGCTCCCTCTTTGTCATTCTGCTCGGAACTCACCACAGCCCAATGCCCGATTTCTGCCTCAGTCTAGGGTTAGGCTTAGGGCTAGGGTTAGGGTTATGCCTAGGGTTAGGGTTCTGCCTAGGGTTAGGGTTCACAAAACCACAAAGCCAGGAGCTCCAGGGATACTCACCATGCAAAAGGCAGGCCAAGTTGAGCGTATTACATCCAAATCCCCTCTCCCTCTTCGTCATTCTGCTCAGAAATCACCACAGCCCAATGCCCGATTTCTGCCTCAGTCTAGGGTTAGGCTTAGGGCTAGGGTTAGGGTTATGCCTAGGGTTAGGGTTCACAAAACCACAAAGCCAGGAGCTCCAGGGATACTCACCATGCAAAAGGCAGGCCGAGTTGAGCGTAGCACATCCAAATCCTTGCTCCCTCTTCGTCATTCTGCTCGGAACTCACCACAGCCCAATGCCCGATTTCTGCCTCAGTCTAGGGTTAGGCTTAGGGCTAGGGTTAGGGTTATGCCTAGGGTTAGGCTTCAGAAAACCACAAAGCCAGGAGCTCCAGGGATACTCACCATGCAAAAGGCAGGCCAAGTTGAGCGTAGCACATCCAAATCCTTGCTCCCTCTTCGTCATTCTGCTCGGAACTCCCCACAGCCCAATGCCCGATTTCTGCATCAGTCTAGGGTTAGGCTTAGGGCTAGGGTTAGGGCTATGCCTAGGGTTAGGCTTCACAAAACCACAAGGCCAGGAGCTCCAGGGATACTCACCATGCAAAAGGCAGGCTGAGTTGAGCGTAGCACATCCAAATCCTTGCTCCCTCTTCGTCATTCTGCTCCGAACTCCCCACAGCCCAATGCCCGATTTCTGCCTCAGTCTAGGGTTAGGCTTAGGGCTAGGGTTAGGGTTATGCCTACGGTTAGGCTTCAGAAAACCACAAAGCCAGGAGCTCCAGGGATACCATGCAAAAGGCAGGCCAAGTGGAGCGTAGCACATCCAAATCCTTGCTCCCTCTTCTTCATTCTGCTCGGAACTCCCCACAGCCCAATGCCCGATTTCTGCCTCAGTCTAGGGTTAGGCTTAGGGCTAGGGTTAGGGTTATGCCTAGGGTTAGGGTTCTCAAAACCACAAGGCCAGGAGCTCCAGGGATACTCACCATGCAAAAGGCAGGCTGAGTTGAGCGTAGCACATCCAAATCCTTGCTCCCTCTTCGTCATTCTGCTCCGAACTCCCCACAGCCCAATGCCCGATTTCTGCCTCAGTCTAGGGTTAGGCTTAGGGCTAGGGTTAGGGTTATGCCTAGGGTTAGGGTTCACAAAACCACAAAGCCAGGAGCTCCAGGGATACCATGCAAAAGGCAGGCCAAGTTGAGCGTAGCACATCCAAATCCTTGCTCCCTCTTTGTCATTCTGCTCGGAACTCACCACAGCCCAATGCCCGATTTCTGCCTCAGTCTAGGGTTAGGCTTAGGGCTAGGGTTAGGGTTATGCCTAGGGTTAGGGTTCACAAAACCACAAAGCCTGGAGCTCCAGGGATACTCACCATGCAAAAGGCAGGCTGAGTTGAGCATAGCACATCCAAATCCTTGCTCCCTCTTTGTCATTCTGCTCGGAACTCACCACAGCCCAATGCCCGATTTCTGCCTCAGTCTAGGCTTAGGCTTAGGGTTAGGGTTCGGGCTATGCCTAGGGTTAGGGTTCAGAAAACCACAAAGCCAGGAGCTCCAGGGATACTCACCATGCAAAAGGCAGGCCGAGTTGAGCGTAGCACATCCAAATCCTTGCTCCCTCTTTGTCATTCTGCTCCGAACTCACCACAGCCCAATGCCTTATTTCTGCCTCAGTCTAGGGTTAGGCTTAGGGCTGGGGTTAGGGTTATGCCTAGGGTTAGGCTTCAGAAAACCACAAAGCCAGGAGCTCTAGGGATACTCACCATGCAAAAGGCAGGCCAAGTTGAGCGTAGCACATCCAAATCCTTGCTCCCTCTTTGTCATTCTGCTCGGAACTCCCCACAGCCCAATGCCCGATTTCTGCCTCAGTCTAGGGTTAGGCTTAGGGCTAGGGTTAGGGTTCTGCCTAGGGTTAGGGTTCAGAAAACCACAAAGCCAGGAGCTCCAGGGATACTCACCATGCAAAAGGCAGGCCAAGTTGAGCGTAGCACATCCAAATCCTTGCTCCCTCTTCGTCATTCTGCTCGGAACTCCCCACAGCCCAATGCCCGATTTCTGCATCAGTCTAGGGTTAGGCTTAGGGCTAGGGTTAGGGTTATGCCTAGGGTTAGGGTTCACAAAACCACAAAGCCAGGAGCTCCAGGGATACTCACCATGCAAAAGGCAGGCCAAGTTGAGCCTAGCACATCCAAATCCTTGCTCCCTCTTTGTCATTCTGCTCCGAACTCACCACAGCCCAATGCCCGATTACTGCCTCAGTCTAGGGTTAGGCTTAGGGCTAGGGTTAGGGTTATGCCTAGGGTTAGGGTTCACAAAACCACAAAGCCAGGAGCTCCAGGGATACCATGCAAAAGGCAGGCCAAGTTGAGCGTAGCACATCCAAATCCTTGCTCCCTCTTCTTCATTCTGCTCGGAACTCCCCACAGCCCAATGCCCGATTTCTGCCTCAGTCTAGGGTTAGGCTTAGGGCTAGGGTTTGGGTTATGCCTAGGGTTAGGCTTCAGAAAACCACAAAGCCAGGAGCTCCAGGGATACTCACCATGCAAAAGGCAGGCCGAGTTGAGCGTAGCACATCCAAATCCTTGCTCCCTCTTTGTCATTCTGCTCGGAACTCACCACAGCCCAATGCCCGATTTCTGCCTCAGTCTAGGGTTAGGCTTAGGGCTAGGGTTAGGGTTACGCCTAGGGTTAGGGTTCTGCCTAGGGTTAGGGTTCACAAAACCACAAAGCCAGGAGCTCCAGGGATACTCACCATGCAAAAGGCAGGCCAAGTTGAGCGTAGCACATCCAAATCCTTGCTCCCTCTTCGTCATTCTGCTCGGAACTCACCACAGCCCAATGCCCGATTACTGCCTCAGTCTAGGGTTAGGCTTAGGGCTAGGGTTAGGGTTATGCCTAGGGTTAGGGTTCAGAAAACCACAAAGCCAGGAGCTCCAGGGATACCATGCAAAAGGCAGGCCAAGTTGAGCGTAGCACATCCAAATCCTTGCTCCCTCTTCTTCATTCTGCTCGGAACTCCCCATAGCCCAATGCCCGATTTCTGCCTCAGTCTAGGGTTAGGCTTAGGGCTAGGGTTAGGGTTATGCCTAGGGTTAGGCTTCAGAAAACCACAAAGCCAGGAGCTCCAGGGATACTCACCATGCAAAAGGCAGGCCGAGTTGAGCGTAGCACATCCAAATCCTTGCTCCCTCTTCGTCATTCTGCTCGGAACTCACCACAGCCCCATGCCCGATTACTGGCTCAGTCTAGGGTTAGGCTTAGGGCTAGGGTTAGGGTTATGCCTAGGGTTAGGGTTCACAAAACCACAAAGCCAGGAGCTCCAGGGATACTCACCATGCAAAAGGCAGGCCGAGTTGAGCGTAGCACATCCAAATCCTTGCTCCCTCTTCGTCATTCTGCTTGGAACTCAGCACAGCCCAATGCCCGATTTCTGCCTCAGTCTAGGGTTAGGCTTAGGGCTAGGGTTAGGGTTATGCCTAGGGTTACGCTTCAGAAAACCACAAAGCCAGGAGCTCCAGGGATACTCACCATGCAAAAGGCAGGCCGAGTTGAGCGTAGCACATCCAAATCCTTGCTCCCTCTTCGTCATTCTGCTCGGAACTCACCACAGCCCAATGCCCGATTTCTGCCTCAGTCTAGGGTTAGGCTTAGGGCTAGGGTTAGGGTTATGCCTAGGGTTAGGCTTCAGAAAACCACAAAGCCAGGAGCTCCAGGGATACTCACCATGCAAAAGGCAGGCCGAGTTGAGCGTAGCACATCCAAATCCTTGCTCCCTCTTCGTCATTCTGCTCGGAACTCCCCACAGCCCAATGCCTGATTTCTGCCTCAGTCTAGGGTTAGGCTTAGGGCTGGGGTTAGGGTTATGCCTAGGGTTAGGGTTCTGCCTAGGGTTAGGGTTCACAAAACCACAAAGCCAGGAGCTCCAGGGATACCATGCAAAAGGCAGGCCAAGTTGAGCGTAGCACATCCAAATCCTTGCTCCCACTTCGTCATTCTGCTCGGAACTCACCACAGCCCAATGCCCGATTTCTGCCTCAGTCTAGGGTTAGGCTTAGGGCTAGGGTTAGGGTTATGCCTAGGGTTAGGCTTCAGAAAACCACAAAGCCAGGAGCTCCAGGGATACTCACCATGCAAAAGGCAGGCCAAGTTGAGCGTAGCACATCCAAATCCCCTCTCCCTCTTCGTCATTCTGCTCAGAACTCACCACAGCCCAATGCCCGATTTCTGCCTCAGTCTAGGGTTAGGCTTAGGGCTAGGGTTAGGGTTATGCCTAGGGTTAGGCTTCAGAAAACCACAAAGCCAGGAGCTCCAGGTATACTCACCATGCAAAAGGCAGGCCAAGTTGAGCGCAGCACATCCAAATCCTTGCTCCCTCTTCTTCATTCTGCTCGGAACTCCCCACAGCCCAATGCCCGATTTCTGCCTCAGTCTAGGGTTAGGCTTAGGGCTAGGGTTAGGGCTATGCCTAGGGTTAGGGTTCACAAAACCACAAAGCCAGGAGCTCCAGGGATACTAACCATGCAAAAGGCAGGCCGAGCTGAGCGTAGCACATCCAAATCCTTGCTCCCTCTTTGTCATTCTGCTCCGAACTCACCACAGCCCAATGCCTTATTTCTGCCTCAGTCTAGGGTTAGGCTTAGGGCTAGGGTTAGGGTTATGCCTAGGGTTAGGGTTCACAAAACCACAAAGCCAGGAGCTCCAGGGATACTCACCATGCAAAAGGCAGGCCAAGTTGAGCCTAGCACATCCAAATCCTTGCTCCCTCTTCGTCATTCTGCTCGGAACTCACCACAGCCCAATGCCAGATTACTGCCTCAGTCTAGGGTTAGGCTTAGGGCTAGGGTTAGGGTTATGCCTAGGGTTAGGGTTCACAAAACCACAAAGCCAGGAGCTCCAGGGATACTCACCATGCAAAAGGCAGGCCAAGTTGAGCGTAGCACATCCAAATCCTTGCTCCCTCTTCGTCATTCTGCTCGGAACTCACCACAGCCCAATGCCCGATTTCTGCCTCAGTCTAGGGTTAGGCTTAGGGCTAGGGTTAGGGTTATGCCTAGGGTTAGGGTTCACAAAACCACAAAGCCAGGAGCTCCAGGGATACTCACCATGCAAAAGGCAGGCCAAGTTGAGCGCAGCACATCCAAATCCTTGCTCCCTCTTCGTCATTCTGCTCGGAACTCCCCACAGCCCAATGCCCGATTACTGCCTCAGTCTAGGGTTAGGCTTAGGGCTAGGGTTAGGGTTATGCCTAGGGTTAGGCTTCAGAAAACCACAAAGCCAGGAGCTCCAGGGATACTCACCATGCAAAAGGCAGACCGAGTTGAGCGTAGCACATCCAAATCCTTGCTCCCTCTTCGTCATTCTGTTCGGAACTCACCACAGCCCAATGCCTGATTTCTGCCTCAGTCTAGGGTTAGGCTTAGGGCTAGGGTTAGGGTTATGCCTAGGGTTAGGGTTCTGCCTAGGGTTAGGGTTCACAAAACCACAAAGCCAGGAGCTCCAGGGATACTCACCATGCAAAAGGCAGGCCAAGTTGAGCGTAGCACATCCAAATCCTTGCTCCCTCTTCTTCATTCTGCTCGGAACTCCCCACAGCCCAATGCCCGATTTCTGCCTCAGTCTAGGGTTAGGCTTAGGGCTAGGGTTAGGGTTATGCCTAGGGTTAGGGTTCACAAAACCACAAAGCCAGGAGCTCCAGGGATACTCACCATGCAAAAGGCAGGCCACGTTGAGCGTAGCACATCCAAATCCTTGCTCCCTCTTTGTCATTCTGCTCCGAACTCACCACAGCCCAATGCCTGATTTCTGCCTCAGTCTAGGGTTAGGCTTAGGGCTAGGGTTAGGGTTATGCCTAGGGTTAGGCTTCAGAAAACCACAAAGCCAGGAGCTCCAGGGATACTCACCATGCAAAAGGCAGGCCAAGTTGAGCCTAGCACATCCAAATCCTTGCTCCCTCTTTGTCATTCTGCTCGGTACTCACCACAGCCCAATGCCCGATTACTGCCTCAGTCTAGGGTTAGGCTTAGGGCTAGGGTTAGGGCTATGCCTAGGGTTAGGGTTCAGAAAACCACAAAGCCAGGAGCTCCAGGGATACTCACCATGCAAAAGGCAGGCCAAGTTGAGCGTAGCACATCCAAATCCTTGCTCCCTCTTCGTCATTCTGCTCAGAACTCACCACAGCCCAATGCCTGATTTCTGCCTCACTCTAGGGTTAGGCTTAGGGCTAGGGTTTGGGTTATGCCTAGGGTTAGGCTTCAGAAAACCACAAAGCCAGGAGCTCCAGGGATACTCACCATGCAAAAGGCAGGCCGAGTTGAGCGTAGCACATCCAAATCCTTGCTCCCTCTTTGTCATTCTGCTCGGAACTCACCACAGCCCAATGCCCGATTTCTGCCTCAGTCTAGGGTTAGGCTTAGGGCTAGGGTTAGGGTTATGCCTAGGGTTAGGGTTCTGCCTAGGGTTAGGGTTCACAAAACCACAAAGCCAGGAGCTCCAGGGATACTCACCATGCAAAAGGCAGGCCAAGTTGAGCGTATTACATCCAAATCCCCTCTCCCTCTTCGTCATTCTGCTCAGAACTCACCACAGCCCAATGCCCGATTTCTGCCTCAGTCTAGGGTTAGGCTTAGGGCTAGGGTTAGGGTTATGCCTAGGGTTAGGGTTCACAAAACCACAAAGCCAGGAGCTCCAGGGATACTCACCATGCAAAAGGCAGGCCGAGTTGAGCGTAGCACATCCAAATCCTTGCTCCCTCTTCGTCATTCTGCTCGGAACTCACCACAGCCCAATGCCCGATTTCTGCCTCAGTCTAGGGTTAGGCTTAGGGCTAGGGTTAGGGTTATGCCTAGGGTTAGGCTTCAGAAAACCACAAAGCCAGGAGCTCCAGGGATACTCACCATGCAAAAGGCAGGCCAAGTTGAGCGTAGCACATCCAAATCCTTGCTCCCTCTTCGTCATTCTGCTCGGAACTCCCCACAGCCCAATGCCCGATTTCTGCATCAGTCTAGGGTTAGGCTTAGGGCTAGGGTTAGGGCTATGCCTAGGGTTAGGCTTCACAAAACCACAAGGCCAGGAGCTCCAGGGATACTCACCATGCAAAAGGCAGGCTGAGTTGAGCGTAGCACATCCAAATCCTTGCTCCCTCTTCGTCATTCTGCTCCGAACTCCCCACAGCCCAATGCCCGATTTCTGCCTCAGTCTAGGGTTAGGCTTAGGGCTAGGGTTAGGGTTATGCCTACGGTTAGGCTTCAGAAAACCACAAAGCCAGGAGCTCCAGGGATACCATGCAAAAGGCAGGCCAAGTGGAGCGTAGCACATCCAAATCCTTGCTCCCTCTTCTTCATTCTGCTCGGAACTCCCCACAGCCCAATGCCCGATTTCTGCCTCAGTCTAGGGTTAGGCTTAGGGCTAGGGTTAGGGTTATGCCTAGGGTTAGGGTTCTCAAAACCACAAGGCCAGGAGCTCCAGGGATACTCACCATGCAAAAGGCAGGCTGAGTTGAGCGTAGCACATCCAAATCCTTGCTCCCTCTTCGTCATTCTGCTCCGAACTCCCCACAGCCCAATGCCCGATTTCTGCCTCAGTCTAGGGTTAGGCTTAGGGCTAGGGTTAGGGTTATGCCTAGGGTTAGGGTTCACAAAACCACAAAGCCAGGAGCTCCAGGGATACCATGCAAAAGGCAGGCCAAGTTGAGCGTAGCACATCCAAATCCTTGCTCCCTCTTTGTCATTCTGCTCGGAACTCACCACAGCCCAATGCCCGATTTCTGCCTCAGTCTAGGGTTAGGCTTAGGGCTAGGGTTAGGGTTATGCCTAGGGTTAGGGTTCACAAAACCACAAAGCCTGGAGCTCCAGGGATACTCACCATGCAAAAGGCAGGCTGAGTTGAGCATAGCACATCCAAATCCTTGCTCCCTCTTTGTCATTCTGCTCGGAACTCACCACAGCCCAATGCCCGATTTCTGCCTCAGTCTAGGCTTAGGCTTAGGGTTAGGGTTCGGGCTATGCCTAGGGTTAGGGTTCACAAAACCACAAAGCCAGGAGCTCCAGGGATACTCACCATGCAAAAGGCAGGCCGAGTTGAGCGTAGCACATCCAAATCCTTGCTCCCTCTTTGTCATTCTGCTCCGAACTCACCACAGCCCAATGCCTTATTTCTGCCTCAGTCTAGGGTTAGGCTTAGGGCTGGGGTTAGGGTTATGCCTAGGGTTAGGCTTCAGAAAACCACAAAGCCAGGAGCTCTAGGGATACTCACCATGCAAAAGGCAGGCCAAGTTGAGCGTAGCACATCCAAATCCTTGCTCCCTCTTTGTCATTCTGCTCGGAACTCCCCACAGCCCAATGCCCGATTTCTGCCTCAGTCTAGGGTTAGGCTTAGGGCTAGGGTTAGGGTTCTGCCTAGGGTTAGGGTTCAGAAAACCACAAAGCCAGGAGCTCCAGGGATACTCACCATGCAAAAGGCAGGCCAAGTTGAGCGTAGCACATCCAAATCCTTGCTCCCTCTTCGTCATTCTGCTCGGAACTCCCCACAGCCCAATGCCCGATTTCTGCATCAGTCTAGGGTTAGGCTTAGGGCTAGGGTTAGGGTTATGCCTAGGGTTAGGGTTCACAAAACCACAAAGCCAGGAGCTCCAGGGATACTCACCATGCAAAAGGCAGGCCAAGTTGAGCCTAGCACATCCAAATCCTTGCTCCCTCTTTGTCATTCTGCTCCGAACTCACCACAGCCCAATGCCCGATTACTGCCTCAGTCTAGGGTTAGGCTTAGGGCTAGGGTTAGGGTTATGCCTAGGGTTAGGGTTCACAAAACCACAAAGCCAGGAGCTCCAGGGATACCATGCAAAAGGCAGGCCAAGTTGAGCGTAGCACATCCAAATCCTTGCTCCCTCTTCTTCATTCTGCTCGGAACTCCCCACAGCCCAATGCCCGATTTCTGCCTCAGTCTAGGGTTAGGCTTAGGGCTAGGGTTTGGGTTATGCCTAGGGTTAGGCTTCAGAAAACCACAAAGCCAGGAGCTCCAGGGATACTCACCATGCAAAAGGCAGGCCGAGTTGAGCGTAGCACATCCAAATCCTTGCTCCCTCTTTGTCATTCTGCTCGGAACTCACCACAGCCCAATGCCCGATTTCTGCCTCAGTCTAGGGTTAGGCTTAGGGCTAGGGTTAGGGTTACGCCTAGGGTTAGGGTTCTGCCTAGGGTTAGGGTTCACAAAACCACAAAGCCAGGAGCTCCAGGGATACTCACCATGCAAAAGGCAGGCCAAGTTGAGCGTAGCACATCCAAATCCTTGCTCCCTCTTCGTCATTCTGCTCGGAACTCACCACAGCCCAATGCCCGATTACTGCCTCAGTCTAGGGTTAGGCTTAGGGCTAGGGTTAGGGTTATGCCTAGGGTTAGGGTTCAGAAAACCACAAAGCCAGGAGCTCCAGGGATACCATGCAAAAGGCAGGCCAAGTTGAGCGTAGCACATCCAAATCCTTGCTCCCTCTTCTTCATTCTGCTCGGAACTCCCCATAGCCCAATGCCCGATTTCTGCCTCAGTCTAGGGTTAGGCTTAGGGCTAGGGTTAGGGTTATGCCTAGGGTTAGGCTTCAGAAAACCACAAAGCCAGGAGCTCCAGGGATACTCACCATGCAAAAGGCAGGCCGAGTTGAGCGTAGCACATCCAAATCCTTGCTCCCTCTTCGTCATTCTGCTCGGAACTCACCACAGCCCCATGCCCGATTACTGGCTCAGTCTAGGGTTAGGCTTAGGGCTAGGGTTAGGGTTATGCCTAGGGTTAGGGTTCACAAAACCACAAAGCCAGGAGCTCCAGGGATACTCACCATGCAAAAGGCAGGCCGAGTTGAGCGTAGCACATCCAAATCCTTGCTCCCTCTTCGTCATTCTGCTTGGAACTCAGCACAGCCCAATGCCCGATTTCTGCCTCAGTCTAGGGTTAGGCTTAGGGCTAGGGTTAGGGTTATGCCTAGGGTTACGCTTCAGAAAACCACAAAGCCAGGAGCTCCAGGGATACTCACCATGCAAAAGGCAGGCCGAGTTGAGCGTAGCACATCCAAATCCTTGCTCCCTCTTCGTCATTCTGCTCGGAACTCACCACAGCCCAATGCCCGATTTCTGCCTCAGTCTAGGGTTAGGCTTAGGGCTAGGGTTAGGGTTATGCCTAGGGTTAGGCTTCAGAAAACCACAAAGCCAGGAGCTCCAGGGATACTCACCATGCAAAAGGCAGGCCGAGTTGAGCGTAGCACATCCAAATCCTTGCTCCCTCTTCGTCATTCTGCTCGGAACTCCCCACAGCCCAATGCCTGATTTCTGCCTCAGTCTAGGGTTAGGCTTAGGGCTGGGGTTAGGGTTATGCCTAGGGTTAGGGTTCTGCCTAGGGTTAGGGTTCACAAAACCACAAAGCCAGGAGCTCCAGGGATACCATGCAAAAGGCAGGCCAAGTTGAGCGTAGCACATCCAAATCCTTGCTCCCTCTTCGTCATTCTGCTCGGAACTCACCACAGCCCAATGCCCGATTTCTGCCTCAGTCTAGGGTTAGGCTTAGGGCTAGGGTTAGGGTTATGCCTAGGGTTAGGCTTCAGAAAACCACAAAGCCAGGAGCTCCAGGGATACTCACCATGCAAAAGGCAGGCCAAGTTGAGCGTAGCACATCCAAATCCCCTCTCCCTCTTCGTCATTCTGCTCAGAACTCACCACAGCCCAATGCCCGATTTCTGCCTCAGTCTAGGGTTAGGCTTAGGGCTAGGGTTAGGGTTATGCCTAGGGTTAGGCTTCAGAAAACCACAAAGCCAGGAGCTCCAGGTATACTCACCATGCAAAAGGCAGGCCAAGTTGAGCGCAGCACATCCAAATCCTTGCTCCCTCTTCTTCATTCTGCTCGGAACTCCCCACAGCCCAATGCCCGATTTCTGCCTCAGTCTAGGGTTAGGCTTAGGGCTAGGGTTAGGGCTATGCCTAGGGTTAGGGTTCACAAAACCACAAAGCCAGGAGCTCCAGGGATACTAACCATGCAAAAGGCAGGCCGAGCTGAGCGTAGCACATCCAAATCCTTGCTCCCTCTTTGTCATTCTGCTCCGAACTCACCACAGCCCAATGCCTTATTTCTGCCTCAGTCTAGGGTTAGGCTTAGGGCTAGGGTTAGGGTTATGCCTAGGGTTAGGGTTCACAAAACCACAAAGCCAGGAGCTCCAGGGATACTCACCATGCAAAAGGCAGGCCAAGTTGAGCCTAGCACATCCAAATCCTTGCTCCCTCTTCGTCATTCTGCTCGGAACTCACCACAGCCCAATGCCAGATTACTGCCTCAGTCTAGGGTTAGGCTTAGGGCTAGGGTTAGGGTTATGCCTAGGGTTAGGGTTCACAAAACCACAAAGCCAGGAGCTCCAGGGATACTCACCATGCAAAAGGCAGGCCAAGTTGAGCGTAGCACATCCAAATCCTTGCTCCCTCTTCGTCATTCTGCTCGGAACTCACCACAGCCCAATGCCCGATTTCTGCCTCAGTCTAGGGTTAGGCTTAGGGCTAGGGTTAGGGTTATGCCTAGGGTTAGGGTTCACAAAACCACAAAGCCAGGAGCTCCAGGGATACTCACCATGCAAAAGGCAGGCCAAGTTGAGCGCAGCACATCCAAATCCTTGCTCCCTCTTCGTCATTCTGCTCGGAACTCCCCACAGCCCAATGCCCGATTACTGCCTCAGTCTAGGGTTAGGCTTAGGGCTAGGGTTAGGGTTATGCCTAGGGTTAGGCTTCAGAAAACCACAAAGCCAGGAGCTCCAGGGATACTCACCATGCAAAAGGCAGACCGAGTTGAGCGTAGCACATCCAAATCCTTGCTCCCTCTTCGTCATTCTGTTCGGAACTCACCACAGCCCAATGCCTGATTTCTGCCTCAGTCTAGGGTTAGGCTTAGGGCTAGGGTTAGGGTTATGCCTAGGGTTAGGGTTCTGCCTAGGGTTAGGGTTCACAAAACCACAAAGCCAGGAGCTCCAGGGATACTCACCATGCAAAAGGCAGGCCAAGTTGAGCGTAGCACATCCAAATCCTTGCTCCCTCTTCTTCATTCTGCTCGGAACTCCCCACAGCCCAATGCCCGATTTCTGCCTCAGTCTAGGGTTAGGCTTAGGGCTAGGGTTAGGGTTATGCCTAGGGTTAGGGTTCACAAAACCACAAAGCCAGGAGCTCCAGGGATACTCACCATGCAAAAGGCAGGCCACGTTGAGCGTAGCACATCCAAATCCTTGCTCCCTCTTTGTCATTCTGCTCCGAACTCACCACAGCCCAATGCCTGATTTCTGCCTCAGTCTAGGGTTAGGCTTAGGGCTAGGGTTAGGGTTATGCCTAGGGTTAGGCTTCAGAAAACCACAAAGCCAGGAGCTCCAGGGATACTCACCATGCAAAAGGCAGGCCAAGTTGAGCCTAGCACATCCAAATCCTTGCTCCCTCTTTGTCATTCTGCTCGGTACTCACCACAGCCCAATGCCCGATTACTGCCTCAGTCTAGGGTTAGGCTTAGGGCTAGGGTTAGGGCTATGCCTAGGGTTAGGGTTCAGAAAACCACAAAGCCAGGAGCTCCAGGGATACTCACCATGCAAAAGGCAGGCCAAGTTGAGCGTAGCACATCCAAATCCTTGCTCCCTCTTCGTCATTCTGCTCAGAACTCACCACAGCCCAATGCCTGATTTCTGCCTCAGTCTAGGGTTAGGCTTAGGGCTAGGGTTAGGGTTATGCCTAGGGTTAGGGTTCTGCCTAGGGTTAGGGTTCACAAAACCACAAAGCCAGGAGCTCCAGGGATACTCACCATGCAAAAGGCAGGCCAAGTTGAGCGTAGCACATCCAAATCCCCTCTCCCTCTTCGTCATTCTGCTCAGAACTCACCACAGCCCAATGCCCGATTTCTGCCTCAGTCTAGGGTTAGGCTTAGGGCTAGGGTTAGGGTTATGCCTAGGGTTAGGCTTCAGAAAACCACAAAGCCAGGAGCTCCTGGGATACTCACCATGCAAAAGGCAGGCCAAGTTGAGCGTAGCACATCCAAATCCCCTCTCCCTCTTCGTCATTCTCCTCGGAACTCACCACAGCCCAATGCCCGATTTCTGCCTCAGTCTAGGGTTATGCTTAGGGCTAGGGTTAGGGTTATGCCTAGGGTTAGGGTTCACAAAACCACAAAGCCAGGAGCTCCAGGGATACTCACCATGCAAAAGGCAGGCCGAGTTGAGCGTAGCACATCCAAATCCTTGCTCCCTCTTTGTCATTCTGCTCCGAACTCACCACAGCCCAATGCCTGATTTCTGCCTCAGTCTAGGGTTAGGCTTAGGGCTAGGGTTAGGGTTATGCCTAGGGTTAGGGTTCACAAAACCACAAAGCCAGGAGCTCCAGGGATACTCACCATGCAAAAGGCAGGCCAAGTTGAGCGTAGCACATCCAAATCCTTGCTCCCTCTTCGTCATTCTGCTCGGAACTCACCACAGCCCAATGCCCGATTTCTGCCTCAGTCTAGGGTTAGGCTTAGGGCTAGGGTTAGGGCTATGCCTAGGGTTAGGCTTCAGAAAACCACAAAGCCAGGAGCTCCAGGGATACTCACCATGCAAAAGGCAGGCCAAGTTGAGCGTAGCACATCCAAATCCTTGCTCCCTCTTCGTCATTCTGCTCAGAACTCACCACAGCCCAATGCCCGATTACTGCCTCAGTCTAGGGTTAGGGTTATGCCTAGGGTTAGGGTTATGCCTAGGGTTAGGGTTCACAAAACCACAAAGCCAGGAGCTCCAGGGAAACTCACCATGCAAAAGGCAGGCCGAGTTGAGCGTAGCACATCCAAATCCTTGCTCCCTCTTCGTCATTCTGCTCGGAACTCACCACAGCCCAATGCCCGATTTCTGCCTCAGTCTAGGGTTAGGCTTAGGGCTAGGGTTTGGGTTATGCCTAGGGTTAGGCTTCAGAAAACCACAAAGCCAGGAGCTCCAGGGATACTCACCATGCAAAAGGCAGGCCGAGTTGAGCGTAGCACATCCAAATCCTTGCTCCCTCTTTGTCATTCTGCTCGGAACTCACCACAGCCCAATGCCCGATTTCTGCCTCAGTCTAGGGTTAGGCTTAGGGCTAGGGTTAGGGTTATGCCTAGGGTTAGGGTTCTGCCTAGGGTTAGGGTTCACAAAACCACAAAGCCAGGAGCTCCAGGGATACTCACCATGCAAAAGGCAGGCCAAGTTGAGCGTAGCACATCCAAATCCTTGCTCCCTCTTCGTCATTCTGCTCGGAACTCACCACAGCCCAATGCCCGATTACTGCCTCAGTCTAGGGTTAGGCTTAGGGCTAGGGTTAGGGTTATGCCTAGGGTTAGGGTTCAGAAAACCACAAAGCCAGGAGCTCCAGGGATACCATGCAAAAGGCAGGCCAAGTTGAGCGTAGCACATCCAAATCCTTGCTCCCTCTTCTTCATTCTGCTCGGAACTCACCACAGCCCCATGCCCGATTACTGGCTCAGTCTAGGGTTAGGCTTAGGGCTAGGGTTAGGGTTATGCCTAGGGTTAGGGTTCACAAAACCACAAAGCCAGGAGCTCCAGGGATACTCACCATGCAAAAGGCAGGCCGAGTTGAGCGTAGCACATCCAAATCCTTGCTCCCTCTTCGTCATTCTGCTTGGAACTCAGCACAGCCCAATGCCCGATTTCTGCCTCAGTCTAGGGTTAGGCTTAGGGCTAGGGTTAGGGTTATGCCTAGGGTTACGCTTCAGAAAACCACAAAGCCAGGAGCTCCAGGGATACTCACCATGCAAAAGGCAGGCCGAGTTGAGCGTAGCACATCCAAATCCTTGCTCCCTCTTTGTCATTCTGCTCCGAACTCACCACAGCCCAATGCCCGATTTCTGCCTCAGTCTAGGGTTAGTCTTAGGGCTAGGGTTAGGGTTATGCCTAGGGTTAGGGTTCACAAAACCACAAAGCCAGGAGCTCCAGGTATACTCACCATGCAAAAGGCAGGCCGAGTTGAGCGTAGCACATCCAAATCCTTGCTCCCTCTTCGTCATTCTGCTCGGAACTCACCACAGCCCAATGCCCGATTTCTGCCTCAGTCTAGGGTTAGGCTTAGGGCTAGGGTTAGGGTTCTGCCTAGGGTTAGGCTTCAGAAAACCACAAAGCCAGGAGCTCCAGGTATACTCACCATGCAAAAGGCAGGCCAAGTTGAGCGTAGCACATCCAAATCCTTGCTCCCTCTTCGTCATTCTGCTCGGAACTCCCCACAGCCCAATGCCCGATTTCTGCCTCAGTCTAGGGTTAGGCTTAGGGCTGGGGTTAGGGTTATGCCTAGGGTTAGGGTTCTGCCTAGGGTTAGGGTTCACAAAACCACAAAGCCAGGAGCTCCAGGGATACCATGCAAAAGGCAGGCCAAGTTGAGCGTAGCACATCCAAATCCTTGCTCCCTCTTCGTCATTCTGCTCGGAACTCACCACAGCCCAATGCCCGATTTCTGCCTCAGTCTAGGGTTAGGCTTAGGGCTAGGGTTAGGGTTATGCCTAGGGTTAGGCTTCAGAAAACCACAAAGCCAGGAGCTCCAGGGATACTCACCATGCAAAAGGCAGGCCGAGTTGAGCGTAGCACATCCAAATCCTTGCTCCCTCTTTGTCATTCTGCTCAGAACTCACCACAGCCCAATGCCCGATTTCTGCCTCAGTCTAGGGTTAGGCTTAGGGCTAGGGTTAGGGTTATGCCTAGGGTTAGGCTTCAGAAAACCACAAAGCCAGGAGCTCCAGGTATACTCACCATGCAAAAGGCAGGCCAAGTTGAGCGCAGCACATCCAAATCCTTGCTCCCTCTTCTTCATTCTGCTCGGAACTCCCCACAGCCCAATGCCCGATTTCTGCCTCAGTCTAGGGTTAGGCTTAGGGCTAGGGTTAGGGCTATGCCTAGGGTTAGGGTTCACAAAACCACAAAGCCAGGAGCTCCAGGGATACTAACCATGCAAAAGGCAGGCCGAGCTGAGCGTAGCACATCCAAATCCTTGCTCCCTCTTTGTCATTCTGCTCCGAACTCACCACAGCCCAATGCCTTATTTCTGCCTCAGTCTAGGGTTAGGCTTAGGGCTAGGGTTAGGGTTATGCCTAGGGTTAGGGTTCACAAAACCACAAAGCCAGGAGCTCCAGGGATACTCACCATGCAAAAGGCAGGCCAAGTTGAGCCTAGCACATCCAAATCCTTGCTCCCTCTTCGTCATTCTGCTCGGAACTCACCACAGCCCAATGCCCGATTACTGCCTCAGTCTAGGGTTAGGCTTAGGGCTAGGGTTAGGGTTATGCCTAGGGTTAGGGTTCACAAAACCACAAAGCCAGGAGCTCCAGGGATACTCACCATGCAAAAGGCAGGCCAAGTTGAGCGTAGCACATCCAAATCCTTGCTCCCTCTTCGTCATTCTGCTCGGAACTCACCACAGCCCAATGCCCGATTTCTGCCTCAGTCTAGGGTTAGGCTTAGGGCTAGGGTTAGGGTTATGCCTAGGGTTACGCTTCAGAAAACCACAAAGCCAGGAGCTCCAGGGATACTCACCATGCAAAAGGCAGGCCAAGTTGAGCGCAGCACATCCAAATCCTTGCTCCCTCTTCGTCATTCTGCTCGGAACTCCCCACAGCCCAATGCCCGATTACTGCCTCAGTCTAGGGTTAGGCTTAGGGCTAGGGTTAGGGTTATGCCTAGGGTTAGGCTTCAGAAAACCACAAAGCCAGGAGCTCCAGGGATACTCACCATGCAAAAGGCAGACCGAGTTGAGCGTAGCACATCCAAATCCTTGCTCCCTCTTCGTCATTCTGTTCGGAACTCACCACAGCCCAATGCCTGATTTCTGCCTCAGTCTAGGGTTAGGCTTAGGGCTAGGGTTAGTGTTATGCCTAGGGTTAGGGGTCTGCCTAGGGTTAGGGTTCACAAAACCACAAAGCCAGGAGCTCCAGGGATACTCACCATGCAAAAGGCAGGCCAAGTTGAGCGTAGCACATCCAAATCCTTGCTCCCTCTTCTTCATTCTGCTCGGAACTCCCCACAGCCCAATGCCCGATTTCTGCCTCAGTCTAGGGTTAGGCTTAGGGCTAGGGTTAGGGTTATGCCTAGGGTTAGGGTTCACAAAACCACAAAGCCAGGAGCTCCAGGGATACTCACCATGCAAAAGGCAGGCCAAGTTGAGCGTAGCACATCCAAATCCCCTCTCCCTCTTCGTCATTCTGCTCGGAACTCACCACAGCCCAATGCCCGATTTCTGCCTCAGTCTAGGGTTATGCTTAGGGCTAGGGTTAGGGTTATGCCTAGGGTTAGGGTTCACAAAACCACAAAGCCAGGAGCTCCAGGGATACTCACCATGCAAAAGGCAGGCCACGTTGAGCGTAGCACATCCAAATCCTTGCTCCCTCTTTGTCATTCTGCTCCGAACTCACCACAGCCCAATGCCTGATTTCTGCCTCAGTCTAGGGTTAGGCTTAGGGCTAGGGTTAGGGTTATGCCTAGGGTTAGGCTTCAGAAAACCACAAAGCCAGGAGCTCCAGGGATACTCACCATGCAAAAGGCAGGCCAAGTTGAGCGTAGCACATCCAAATCCTTGCTCCCTCTTTGTCATTCTGCTCGGAACTCACCACAGCCCAATGCCCGATTACTGCCTCAGTCTAGGGTTAGGCTTAGGGCTAGGGTTAGGGTTATGCCTAGGGTTAGGGTTCAGAAAACCACAAAGCCAGGAGCTCCAGGGATACTCACCATGCAAAAGGCAGGCCGAGTTGAGCGTAGCACATCCAAATCCTTGCTCCCTCTTCGTCATTCTGCTCAGAACTCACCACAGCCCAATGCCTGATTTCTGCCTCAGTCTAGGGTTAGGCTTAGGGCTAGGGTTAGGGTTATGCCTAGGGTTAGGTTTCTGCCTAGGATTAGGGTTCACAAAACCACAAAGCCAGGAGCTCCAGGGATACTCACCATGCAAAAGGCAGGCCAAGTTGAGCGTAGCACATCCAAATCCCCTCTCCCTCTTCGTCATTCTGCTCAGAACTCACCACAGCCCAATGCCCGATTTCTGCCTCAGTCTAGGGTTAGGCTTAGGGCTAGGGTTAGGGTTATGCCTAGGGTTAGGGTTCAGAAAACCACAAAGCCAGGAGCTCCTGGGATACTCACCATGCAAAAGGCAGGCCAAGTTGAGCGTAGCACATCCAAATCCCCTCTCCCTCTTCGTCATTCTGCTCGGAACTCACCACAGCCCAATGCCCGATTTCTGCCTCAGTCTAGGGTTATGCTTAGGGCTAGGGTTAGGGTTATGCCTAGGGTTAGGGTTCACAAAACCACAAAGCCAGGAGCTCCAGGGATACTCACCATGCAAAAGGCAGGCCGAGTTGAGCGTAGCACATCCAAATCCTTGCTCCCTCTTTGTCATTCTGCTCCGAACTCACCACAGCCCAATGCCTGATTTCTGCCTCAGTCTAGGGTTAGGCTTAGGGCTAGGGTTAGGGTTATGCCTAGGGTTAGGGTTCAGAAAACCACAAAGCCAGGAGCTCCAGGGATACTCACCATGCAAAAGGCAGGCCAAGTTGAGCGTAGCACATCCAAATCCTTGCTCCCTCTTCGTCATTCTGCTCGGAACTCACCACAGCCCAATGCCCGATTACTGCCTCAGTCTAGGGTTAGGCTTAGGGCTAGGGTTAGGGCTATGCCTAGGGTTAGGCTTCAGAAAACCACAAAGCCAGGAGCTCCAGGGATACTCACCATGCAAAAGGCAGGCCAAGTTGAGCGTAGCACATCCAAATCCTTGCTCCCTCTTCGTCATTCTGCTCAGAACTCACCACAGCCCAATGCCCGATTACTGCCTCAGTCTAGGGTTAGGGTTATGCCTAGGGTTAGGGTTATGCCTAGGGTTAGGGTTCAGAAAACCACAAAGCCAGGAGCTCCAGGGAAACTCACCATGCAAAAGGCAGGCCGAGTTGAGCGTAGCACATCCAAATCCTTGCTCCCTCTTTGTCATTCTGCTCCGAACTCACCACAGCCCAATGCCCGATTACTGCCTCAGTCTAGGGTTAGGCTTAGGGCTAGGGTTAGGGTTATGCCTAGGGTTAGGGTTCACAAAACCACAAAGCCAGGAGCTCCAGGGATACTCACCATGCAAAAGGCAGGCCAAGTTGAGCGTAGCACATCCAAATCCTTGCTCCGTCTTCGTCATTCTGCTCGGAACTCACCACAGCCGAATGCCCGATTTCTGCCTCAGTCTAGGGTTAGGCTTAGGGCTAGGGTTAGGGTTATGCCTAGGGTTAGGGTTCACAAAACCACAAAGCCAGGAGCTCCAGGGATACTCACCATGCAAAAGGCAGGCTGAGTTGAGCGTAGCACATTCAAATCCTTGCTCCCTCTTCGTCATTCTGCTCGGAACTCACCACAGCCCAATGCCCGATTACTGGCTCAGTCTAGGGTTAGGCTTAGGGCTAGGGTTAGGGTTGTGTCTAGGGTTAGGGTTATGCCTAGGGTTAGGGTTCACAAAACCACAAAGCCAGGAGCTCCAGGGATACTCACCATGCAAAAGGCAGGCCAAGTTGAGCGCAGCACATCCAAATCCTTGCTCCCTCTTCGTCATTCTGCTCGGAACTCCCCACAGCCCAATGCCCGATTACTGCCTCAGTCTAGGGTTAGGCTTAGGGCTAGGGTTAGGGTTATGCCTAGGGTTAGGGTTCAGAAAACCACAAAGCCAGGAGCTCCAGGGATACTCACCATGCAAAAGGCAGACCGAGTTGAGCGTAGCACATCCAAATCCTTGCTCCCTCTTCGTCATTCTGCTCGGAACTCACCACAGCAAATTGCCTGATTTCTGCCTCAGTCTAGGGTTAGGCTTAGGGCTAGGGTTGGGGTTATGCCTAGGGTTAGGGTTCTGCCTAGGGTTAGGGTTCACAAAACCACAAAGCCAGGAGCTCCAGGGATACTCACCATGCAAAAGGCAGGCCAAGTTGAGCGTAGCACATCCAAATCCCCTCTCCCTCTTCGTCATTCTGCTCAGAACTCACCACAGCCCAATGCCCGATTTCTGCCTCAGTCTAGGGTTAGGCTTAGGGCTAGGGTTAGGGTTATGCCTAGGGTTAGGGTTCACAAAACCACAAAGCCAGGAGCTCCAGGGATACTCACCATGCAAAAGGCAGGCCAAGTTGAGCGTAGCACATCCAAATCCCCTCTCCCTCTTCGTCATTCTGCTCGGAACTCACCACAGCCCAATGCCCGATTTCTGCCTCAGTCTAGGGTTAGGCTTAGGGCTAGGGTTAGGGTTATGCCTAGGGTTAGGGTTCACAAAACCACAAAGCCAGGAGCTCCAGGGATACTCACCATGCAAAAGGCAGGCCACGTTGAGCGTAGCACATCCAAATCCTTGCTCCCTCTTTGTCATTCTGCTCCGAACTCACCACAGCCCAATGCCTGATTTCTGCCTCAGTCTAGGGTTAGGCTTAGGGCTAGGGTTAGGGTTATGCCTAGGGTTAGGCTTCAGAAAACCACAAAGCCAGGAGCTCCAGGGATACTCACCATGCAAAAGGCAGGCCAAGTTGAGCGTAGCACATCCAAATCCTTGCTCCCTCTTTGTCATTCTGCTCGGAACTCCCCACAGCCCAATGCCCGATTACTGCCTCAGTCTAGGGTTAGGCTTAGGGCTAGGGTTAGGGCTATGCCTAGGGTTAGGGTTCAGAAAACCACAAAGCCAGGAGCTCCAGGGATACTCACCATGCAAAAGGCAGGCCAAGTTGAGCATAGCACATCCAAATCCTTGCTCCCTCTTTGTCATTCTGCTCAGAACTCACCACAGCCCAATGCCTGATTTCTGCCTCAGTCTAGGGTTAGGCTTAGGGCTAGGGTTAGGGTTATGCCTAGGGTTAGGGTTCTGCCTAGGGTTAGGGTTCACAAAACCACAAAGCCAGGAGCTCCAGGGATACTCACCATGCAAAAGGCAGGCCAAGTTGAGCGTAGCACATCCAAATCCCCTCTCCCTCTTCGTCATTCTGCTCAGAACTCACCACAGCCCAATGCCCGATTTCTGCCTCAGTCTAGGGTTAGGCTTAGGGCTAGGGTTAGGGTTATGCCTAGGGTTAGGCTTCAGAAAACCACAAAGCCAGGAGCTCCAGGGATACTCACCATGCAAAAGGCAGGCCAAGTTGAGCGTAGCACATCCAAATCCCCTCTCCCTCTTCGTCATTCTGCTCGGAACTCACCACAGCCCAATGCCCGATTTCTGCCTCAGTCTAGGGTTATGCTTAGGGCTAGGGTTAGGGTTATGCCTAGGGTTAGGGTTCACAAAACCACAAAGCCAGGAGCTCCAGGGATACTCACCATGCAAAAGGCAGGCCAAGTTGAGCGTAGCACATCCAAATCCTTGCTCCCTCTTTGTCATTCTGCTCCGAACTCACCACAGCCCAATGCCTGATTTCTGCCTCAGTCTAGGGTTAGGCTTAGGGCTAGGGTTAGGGTTATGCCTAGGGTTAGGCTTCAGAAAACCACAAAGCCAGGAGCTCCAGGGATACTCACCATGCAAAAGGCAGGCCAAGTTGAGCGTAGCACATCCAAATCCTTGCTCCCTCTTCGTCATTCTGCTCGGAACTCACCACAGCCCAATGCCCGATTACTGCCTCAGTCTAGGGTTAGGCTTTGGGCTAGGGTTAGGGCTATGCCTAGGGTTAGGCTTCAGAAAACCACAAAGCCAGGAGCTCCAGGGATACTCACCATGCAAAAGGCAGGCCAAGTTGAGCCTAGCACATCCAAATCCTTGCTCCCTCTTCGTCATTCTGCTCAGAACTCACCACAGCCCAATGCCCGATTACTGCCTCAGTCTAGGGTTAGGGTTATGCCTAGGGTTAGGGTTATGCCTAGGGTTAGGGTTCACAAAACCACAAAGCCAGGAGCTCCAGGGAAACTCACCATGCAAAAGGCAGGCCGAGTTGAGCGTAGCACATCCAAATCCTTGCTCCCTCTTCGTCATTCTGCTCGGAACTCACCACAGCCCAATGCCCGATTTCTGCCTCAGTCTAGGGTTAGGCTTAGGGCTAGGGTTAGGGTTATGCCTAGGGTTAGGGTTCACAAAACCACAAAGCCAGGAGCTCCAGGGATACTCACCATGCAAAAGGCAGGCCACGTTGAGCGTAGCACATCCAAATCCTTGCTCCCTCTTTGTCATTCTGCTCCGAACTCACCACAGCCCAATGCCTGATTTCTGCCTCAGTCTAGGGTTAGGCTTAGGGCTAGGGTTAGGGTTATGCCTAGGGTTAGGCTTCAGAAAACCACAAAGCCAGGAGCTCCAGGGATACTCACCATGCAAAAGGCAGGCCAAGTTGAGCGTAGCACATCCAAATCCTTGCTCCCTCTTTGTCATTCTGCTCGGAACTCCCCACAGCCCAATGCCCGATTACTGCCTCAGTCTAGGGTTAGGCTTAGGGCTAGGGTTAGGGCTATGCCTAGGGTTAGGGTTCAGAAAACCACAAAGCCAGGAGCTCCAGGGATACTCACCATGCAAAAGGCAGGCCAAGTTGAGCATAGCACATCCAAATCCTTGCTCCCTCTTTGTCATTCTGCTCAGAACTCACCACAGCCCAATGCCTGATTTCTGCCTCAGTCTAGGGTTAGGCTTAGGGCTAGGGTTAGGGTTATGCCTAGGGTTAGGGTTCACAAAACCACAAAGCCAGGAGCTCCAGGGATACTCACCATGCAAAAGGCAGGCCAAGTTGAGCCTAGCACATCCAAATCCTTGCTCCCTCTTCGTCATTCTGCTCGGAACTCACCACAGCCCAATGCCCGATTTCTGCCTCAGTCTAGGGTTAGGCTTAGGGCTAGGGTTAGGGTTATGCCTACGGTTAGGCTTCAGAAAACCACAAAGCCAGGAGCTCCAGGGATACCATGCAAAAGGCAGGCCAAGTTGAGCGTAGCACATCCAAATCCTTGCTCCCTCTTCGTCATTCTGCTCGGAACTCACCACAGCCCAATGCCCAATTACTGGCTCAGTCTAGGGTTAGGCTTAGGGCTAGGGTTAGGGTTATGCCTAGGGTTAGGGTTCACAAAACCACAAAGCCAGGAGCTCCAGGGATACCATGCAAAAGGCAGGCCAAGTTGAGCCTAGCACATCCAAATCCTTGCTCCCTCTTTGTCATTCTGCTCGGAACTCACCACAGCCCAATGCCCGATTTCTGCCTCAGTCTAGGGTTAGGCTTAGGGCTAGGGTTAGGGTTATGCCTAGGGTTAGGGTTCACAAAACCACAAAGCCAGGAGCTCCAGGGATACTCACCATGCAAAAGGCAGGCTGAGTTGAGCGTAGCACATTCAAATCCTTGCTCCCTCTTCGTCATTCTGCTCGGAACTCACCACAGCCCAATGCCCGATTTCTGCCTCAGTCTAGGGTTAGGCTTGGGGCTAGGGTTAGGGTTATGCCTAGGGTTAGGGTTCACACAACCACAAAGCCAGGAGCTCCAGGGATACTCACCATGCAAAAGGCAGGCCAAGTTGAGCCTAGCACATCCAAATCCTTGCTCCCTCTTCGTCATTCTGCTCGGAACTCACCACAGCCCAATGCCCGATTACTGGCTCAGTCTAGGGTTAGGCTTAGGGCTAGGGTTAGGGTTGTGTCTAGGGTTAGGGTTATGCCTAGGGTTAGGGTTCACAAAACCACAAAGCCAGGAGCTCCAGGGATACTCACCATGCAAAAGGCAGGCCAAGTTGAGCGCAGCACATCCAAATCCTTGCTCCCTCTTCGTCATTCTGCTCGGAACTCCCCACAGCCCAATGCCCGATTACTGCCTCAGTCTAGGGTTAGGCTTAGGGCTAGGGTTAGGGTTATGCCTAGGGTTAGGGTTCAGAAAACCACAAAGCCAGGAGCTCCAGGGATACTCACCATGCAAAAGGCAGACCGAGTTGAGCGTAGCACATCCAAATCCTTGCTCCCTCTTCGTCATTCTGCTCGGAACTCACCACAGCAAATTGCCTGATTTCTGCCTCAGTCTAGGGTTAGGCTTAGGGCTAGGGTTGGGGTTATGCCTAGGGTTAGGGTTCTGCCTAGGGTTAGGGTTCACAAAACCACAAAGCCAGGAGCTCCAGGGATACTCACCATGCAAAAGGCAGGCCAAGTTGAGCGTAGCACATCCAAATCCCCTCTCCCTCTTCGTCATTCTGCTCAGAACTCACCACAGCCCAATGCCCGATTTCTGCCTCAGTCTAGGGTTAGGCTTAGGGCTAGGGTTAGGGTTATGCCTAGGGTTAGGGTTCACAAAACCACAAAGCCAGGAGCTCCAGGGATACTCACCATGCAAAAGGCAGGCCAAGTTGAGCGTAGCACATCCAAATCCCCTCTCCCTCTTCGTCATTCTGCTCGGAACTCACCACAGCCCAATGCCCGATTTCTGCCTCAGTCTAGGGTTAGGCTTAGGGCTAGGGTTAGGGTTATGCCTAGGGTTAGGGTTCACAAAACCACAAAGCCAGGAGCTCCAGGGATACTCACCATGCAAAAGGCAGGCCACGTTGAGCGTAGCACATCCAAATCCTTGCTCCCTCTTTGTCATTCTGCTCCGAACTCACCACAGCCCAATGCCTGATTTCTGCCTCAGTCTAGGGTTAGGCTTAGGGCTAGGGTTAGGGTTATGCCTAGGGTTAGGCTTCAGAAAACCACAAAGCCAGGAGCTCCAGGGATACTCACCATGCAAAAGGCAGGCCAAGTTGAGCGTAGCACATCCAAATCCTTGCTCCCTCTTTGTCATTCTGCTCGGAACTCCCCACAGCCCAATGCCCGATTACTGCCTCAGTCTAGGGTTAGGCTTAGGGCTAGGGTTAGGGCTATGCCTAGGGTTAGGGTTCAGAAAACCACAAAGCCAGGAGCTCCAGGGATACTCACCATGCAAAAGGCAGGCCAAGTTGAGCATAGCACATCCAAATCCTTGCTCCCTCTTTGTCATTCTGCTCAGAACTCACCACAGCCCAATGCCTGATTTCTGCCTCAGTCTAGGGTTAGGCTTAGGGCTAGGGTTAGGGTTATGCCTAGGGTTAGGGTTCACAAAACCACAAAGCCAGGAGCTCCAGGGATACTCACCATGCAAAAGGCAGGCCAAGTTGAGCCTAGCACATCCAAATCCTTGCTCCCTCTTCGTCATTCTGCTCGGAACTCACCACAGCCCAATGCCCGATTTCTGCCTCAGTCTAGGGTTAGGCTTAGGGCTAGGGTTAGGGTTATGCCTACGGTTAGGCTTCAGAAAACCACAAAGCCAGGAGCTCCAGGGATACCATGCAAAAGGCAGGCCAAGTTGAGCGTAGCACATCCAAATCCTTGCTCCCTCTTCGTCATTCTGCTCGGAACTCACCACAGCCCAATGCCCAATTACTGGCTCAGTCTAGGGTTAGGCTTAGGGCTAGGGTTAGGGTTATGCCTAGGGTTAGGGTTCACAAAACCACAAAGCCAGGAGCTCCAGGGATACCATGCAAAAGGCAGGCCAAGTTGAGCCTAGCACATCCAAATCCTTGCTCCCTCTTTGTCATTCTGCTCGGAACTCACCACAGCCCAATGCCCGATTTCTGCCTCAGTCTAGGGTTAGGCTTAGGGCTAGGGTTAGGGTTATGCCTAGGGTTAGGGTTCACAAAACCACAAAGCCAGGAGCTCCAGGGATACTCACCATGCAAAAGGCAGGCTGAGTTGAGCGTAGCACATTCAAATCCTTGCTCCCTCTTCGTCATTCTGCTCGGAACTCACCACAGCCCAATGCCCGATTTCTGCCTCAGTCTAGGGTTAGGCTTGGGGCTAGGGTTAGGGTTATGCCTAGGGTTAGGGTTCACAAAACCACAAAGCCAGGAGCTCCAGGGATACTCACCATGCAAAAGGCAGGCCAAGTTGAGCCTAGCACATCCAAATCCTTGCTCCCTCTTCGTCATTCTGCTCGGAACTCACCACAGCCCAATGCCCGATTACTGGCTCAGTCTAGGGTTAGGCTTAGGGCTAGGGTTAGGGTTGTGTCTAGGGTTAGGGTTATGCCTAGGGTTAGGGTTCACAAAACCACAAAGCCAGGAGCTCCAGGGATACTCACCATGCAAAAGGCAGGCCAAGTTGAGCGCAGCACATCCAAATCCTTGCTCCCTCTTCGTCATTCTGCTCGGAACTCCCCACAGCCCAATGCCCGATTACTGCCTCAGTCTAGGGTTAGGCTTAGGGCTAGGGTTAGGGTTATGCCTAGGGTTAGGGTTCAGAAAACCACAAAGCCAGGAGCTCCAGGGATACTCACCATGCAAAAGGCAGACCGAGTTGAGCGTAGCACATCCAAATCCTTGCTCCCTCTTCGTCATTCTGCTCGGAACTCACCACAGCAAATTGCCTGATTTCTGCCTCAGTCTAGGGTTAGGCTTAGGGCTAGGGTTGGGGTTATGCCTAGGGTTAGGGTTCTGCCTAGGGTTAGGGTTCACAAAACCACAAAGCCAGGAGCTCCAGGGATACTCACCATGCAAAAGGCAGGCCAAGTTGAGCGTAGCACATCCAAATCCCCTCTCCCTCTTCGTCATTCTGCTCAGAACTCACCACAGCCCAATGCCCGATTTCTGCCTCAGTCTAGGGTTAGGCTTAGGGCTAGGGTTAGGGTTATGCCTAGGGTTAGGGTTCACAAAACCACAAAGCCAGGAGCTCCAGGGATACTCACCATGCAAAAGGCAGGCCAAGTTGAGCGTAGCACATCCAAATCCCCTCTCCCTCTTCGTCATTCTGCTCGGAACTCACCACAGCCCAATGCCCGATTTCTGCCTCAGTCTAGGGTTAGGCTTAGGGCTAGGGTTAGGGTTATGCCTAGGGTTAGGGTTCACAAAACCACAAAGCCAGGAGCTCCAGGGATACTCACCATGCAAAAGGCAGGCCACGTTGAGCGTAGCACATCCAAATCCTTGCTCCCTCTTTGTCATTCTGCTCCGAACTCACCACAGCCCAATGCCTGATTTCTGCCTCAGTCTAGGGTTAGGCTTAGGGCTAGGGTTAGGGTTATGCCTAGGGTTAGGCTTCAGAAAACCACAAAGCCAGGAGCTCCAGGGATACTCACCATGCAAAAGGCAGGCCAAGTTGAGCGTAGCACATCCAAATCCTTGCTCCCTCTTTGTCATTCTGCTCGGAACTCCCCACAGCCCAATGCCCGATTACTGCCTCAGTCTAGGGTTAGGCTTAGGGCTAGGGTTAGGGCTATGCCTAGGGTTAGGGTTCAGAAAACCACAAAGCCAGGAGCTCCAGGGATACTCACCATGCAAAAGGCAGGCCAAGTTGAGCATAGCACATCCAAATCCTTGCTCCCTCTTTGTCATTCTGCTCAGAACTCACCACAGCCCAATGCCTGATTTCTGCCTCAGTCTAGGGTTAGGCTTAGGGCTAGGGTTAGGGTTATGCCTAGGGTTAGGGTTCTGCCTAGGGTTAGGGTTCACAAAACCACAAAGCCAGGAGCTCCAGGGATACTCACCATGCAAAAGGCAGGCCAAGTTGAGCGTAGCACATCCAAATCCCCTCTCCCTCTTCGTCATTCTGCTCAGAACTCACCACAGCCCAATGCCCGATTTCTGCCTCAGTCTAGGGTTAGGCTTAGGGCTAGGGTTAGGGTTATGCCTAGGGTTAGGCTTCAGAAAACCACAAAGCCAGGAGCTCCAGGGATACTCACCATGCAAAAGGCAGGCCAAGTTGAGCGTAGCACATCCAAATCCCCTCTCCCTCTTCGTCATTCTGCTCGGAACTCACCACAGCCCAATGCCCGATTTCTGCCTCAGTCTAGGGTTATGCTTAGGGCTAGGGTTAGGGTTATGCCTAGGGTTAGGGTTCACAAAACCACAAAGCCAGGAGCTCCAGGGATACTCACCATGCAAAAGGCAGGCCAAGTTGAGCGTAGCACATCCAAATCCTTGCTCCCTCTTTGTCATTCTGCTCCGAACTCACCACAGCCCAATGCCTGATTTCTGCCTCAGTCTAGGGTTAGGCTTAGGGCTAGGGTTAGGGTTATGCCTAGGGTTAGGCTTCAGAAAACCACAAAGCCAGGAGCTCCAGGGATACTCACCATGCAAAAGGCAGGCCAAGTTGAGCGTAGCACATCCAAATCCTTGCTCCCTCTTCGTCATTCTGCTCGGAACTCACCACAGCCCAATGCCCGATTACTGCCTCAGTCTAGGGTTAGGCTTTGGGCTAGGGTTAGGGCTATGCCTAGGGTTAGGCTTCAGAAAACCACAAAGCCAGGAGCTCCAGGGATACTCACCATGCAAAAGGCAGGCCAAGTTGAGCCTAGCACATCCAAATCCTTGCTCCCTCTTCGTCATTCTGCTCAGAACTCACCACAGCCCAATGCCCGATTACTGCCTCAGTCTAGGGTTAGGGTTATGCCTAGGGTTAGGGTTATGCCTAGGGTTAGGGTTCACAAAACCACAAAGCCAGGAGCTCCAGGGAAACTCACCATGCAAAAGGCAGGCCGAGTTGAGCGTAGCACATCCAAATCCTTGCTCCCTCTTCGTCATTCTGCTCGGAACTCACCACAGCCCAATGCCCGATTTCTGCCTCAGTCTAGGGTTAGGCTTAGGGCTAGGGTTAGGGTTATGCCTACGGTTAGGCTTCAGAAAACCACAAAGCCAGGAGCTCCAGGGATACCATGCAAAAGGCAGGCCAAGTTGAGCGTAGCACATCCAAATCCTTGCTCCCTCTTCGTCATTCTGCTCGGAACTCACCACAGCCCAATGCCCAATTACTGGCTCAGTCTAGGGTTAGGCTTAGGGCTAGGGTTAGGGTTATGCCTAGGGTTAGGGTTCACAAAACCACAAAGCCAGGAGCTCCAGGGATACCATGCAAAAGGCAGGCCAAGTTGAGCCTAGCACATCCAAATCCTTGCTCCCTCTTTGTCATTCTGCTCGGAACTCACCACAGCCCAATGCCCGATTTCTGCCTCAGTCTAGGGTTAGGCTTAGGGCTAGGGTTAGGGTTATGCCTAGGGTTAGGGTTCACAAAACCACAAAGCCAGGAGCTCCAGGGATACTCACCATGCAAAAGGCAGGCTGAGTTGAGCGTAGCACATTCAAATCCTTGCTCCCTCTTCGTCATTCTGCTCGGAACTCACCACAGCCCAATGCCCGATTTCTGCCTCAGTCTAGGGTTAGGCTTGGGGCTAGGGTTAGGGTTATGCCTAGGGTTAGGGTTCACAAAACCACAAAGCCAGGAGCTCCAGGGATACTCACCATGCAAAAGGCAGGCCAAGTTGAGCCTAGCACATCCAAATCCTTGCTCCCTCTTCGTCATTCTGCTCGGAACTCACCACAGCCCAATGCCCGATTACAGCCTCTGTCTAGGGTTAGGCTTAGGGCTAGGGTTAGGGTTATGTCTAGGGTTAGGGTTATGCCTAGGGTTAGGGTTCACAAAACCACAAAGCCAGGAGCTCCAGGGATACCATGCAAAAGGTAGGCCAAGTTGAGCGTAGCACATCCAAATCCCCTCTCCCTCTTCATCATTCTGCTCGGAACTCACCACAGCCCAATGCCCGATTACTGGCTCAGTCTAGGGTTAGGCTTGGAGCTAGGGTTAGGGTTTATGCCTAGGGTTAGGGTTCACAAAACCACAAAGCCAGGAGCTCCAGGGATACTCACCATGCAAAAGGCAGGCCAAGTTGAGCGTAGCACATCCAAATCCTTGCTCCCTCTTCGTCATTCTGCTCGGAACTCCCCACAGCCCAATGCCCGATTTCTGCCTCAGTCTAGGGTTAGGCTTAGGGCTAGGGTTAGGGTTATGCCTAGGGTTAGGCTTCAGAAAACCACAAAGCCAGGAGCTCCAGGGATACTCACCATGCAAAAGGCAGGCCAAGTTGAGCATAGCACATCCAAATCCTTGCTCCCTCTTCGTCATTCTGCTCCGAACTCACCACAGCCCAATGCCCGATTTCTGCCTAAGTCTAGGGTTAGGCTTAGGGCTAGGGTTAGGGTTCTGCCTCAGGTTAGGCTTCAGAAAACCACAAAGCCAGGAGCTCCAGGGATACTCACCATGCAAAAGGCAGGCCAAGTTGAGCGTAGCACATCCAAATCCTTGCTCCCTCTTCGTCATTCTGCTCGGAACTCATCACAGTCCAATGCCCGATTTCTGCCTCAGTCTAGGCTTAGGCTTAGGGCTAGGGTTTGGGTTCAGAAAACCACAATGCCAGGAGCTCCAGGGATACTCACCATGCAAAAGGCAGGCCAAGTTGAGCGTGGCACATCCAAATCCCCTCTCCCTCTTCGTCATTCTGCTCGGAACTCACCACAGCCCAATGTCCGATTACTGCCTCAGTCTAGGGTTAGGCTTAGGGCTAGGGCTAGGGTTATGCCTAGGGATAGGCTTCAGAAAACCACAAAGCCAGGAGCTCCAGGGATACTCACCATGCAAAAGGCAGGCCAAGTTGAGCGTAGCACATCCAAATCCTTGCTCCCTCTTCGTCATTCTGCTCGGAACTCCCCACAGCCCAATGCCTGATTTCTGCCTCAGTCTAGGGTTAGGGTTATGCCTAGGGTTTGGGTTCAGAAAACCACAAAGCCAGGAGCTCCAGGGATGCTCACCATGCAAAAGGCAGGCCAAGTTGAGCGTAGCACATCCAAATCCTTGCTCCCTCTTTGTCATTCTGCTCGGAACTCACCACAGCCCAATGCCCGATTACTGCCTCAGTCTAGGGTTAGGCTTAGGGCTAGGGTTAGGGTTATGCCTAGGGTTAGGGTTCACAAAACCACAAAGCCAGGAGCTCCAGGGATACTCACCATGCAAAAGGCAGGCCAAGTTGAGCGTAGCACATCCAAATCCTTGCTCCCTCTTTGTCATTCTGCTCCGAACTCACCACAGCCCAATGCCTTATTTCTGCCTCAGTCTAGGGTTAGGCTTAGGGCTAGGGTTAGGGTTATGCCTAGGGTTAGGGTTCACAAAACCACAAAGCCAGGAGCTCCAGGGATACTCACCATGCAAAAGGCAGGCCAAGTTGAGCCTAGCACATCCAAATCCTTGCTCCCTCTTCGTCATTCTGCTCGGAACTCACCACAGCCCAATGCCAGATTACTGCCTCAGTCTAGGGTTAGGCTTAGGGCTAGGGTTAGGGTTATGCCTAGGGTTAGGGTTCACAAAACCACAAAGCCAGGAGCTCCAGGGATACTCACCATGCAAAAGGCAGGCCAAGTTGAGCGTAGCACATCCAAATCCTTGCTCCCTCTTCGTCATTCTGCTCGGAACTCACCACAGCCCAATGCCCGATTTCTGCCTCAGTCTAGGGTTAGGCTTAGGGCTAGGGTTAGGGTTATGCCTAGGGTTAGGGTTCACAAAACCACAAAGCCAGGAGCTCCAGGGATACTCACCATGCAAAAGGCAGGCCAAGTTGAGCGCAGCACATCCAAATCCTTGCTCCCTCTTCGTCATTCTGCTCGGAACTCCCCACAGCCCAATGCCCGATTACTGCCTCAGTCTAGGGTTAGGCTTAGGGCTAGGGTTAGGGTTATGCCTAGGGTTAGGCTTCAGAAAACCACAAAGCCAGGAGCTCCAGGGATACTCACCATGCAAAAGGCAGACCGAGTTGAGCGTAGCACATCCAAATCCTTGCTCCCTCTTCGTCATTCTGTTCGGAACTCACCACAGCCCAATGCCTGATTTCTGCCTCAGTCTAGGGTTAGGCTTAGGGCTAGGGTTAGGGTTATGCCTAGGGTTAGGGTTCTGCCTAGGGTTAGGGTTCACAAAACCACAAAGCCAGGAGCTCCAGGGATACTCACCATGCAAAAGGCAGGCCAAGTTGAGCGTAGCACATCCAAATCCTTGCTCCCTCTTCTTCATTCTGCTCGGAACTCCCCACAGCCCAATGCCCGATTTCTGCCTCAGTCTAGGGTTAGGCTTAGGGCTAGGGTTAGGGTTATGCCTAGGGTTAGGGTTCACAAAACCACAAAGCCAGGAGCTCCAGGGATACTCACCATGCAAAAGGCAGGCCACGTTGAGCGTAGCACATCCAAATCCTTGCTCCCTCTTTGTCATTCTGCTCCGAACTCACCACAGCCCAATGCCTGATTTCTGCCTCAGTCTAGGGTTAGGCTTAGGGCTAGGGTTAGGGTTATGCCTAGGGTTAGGCTTCAGAAAACCACAAAGCCAGGAGCTCCAGGGATACTCACCATGCAAAAGGCAGGCCAAGTTGAGCCTAGCACATCCAAATCCTTGCTCCCTCTTTGTCATTCTGCTCGGTACTCACCACAGCCCAATGCCCGATTACTGCCTCAGTCTAGGGTTAGGCTTAGGGCTAGGGTTAGGGCTATGCCTAGGGTTAGGGTTCAGAAAACCACAAAGCCAGGAGCTCCAGGGATACTCACCATGCAAAAGGCAGGCCAAGTTGAGCGTAGCACATCCAAATCCTTGCTCCCTCTTCGTCATTCTGCTCAGAACTCACCACAGCCCAATGCCTGATTTCTGCCTCAGTCTAGGGTTAGGCTTAGGGCTAGGGTTTGGGTTATGCCTAGGGTTAGGCTTCAGAAAACCACAAAGCCAGGAGCTCCAGGGATACTCACCATGCAAAAGGCAGGCCGAGTTGAGCGTAGCACATCCAAATCCTTGCTCCCTCTTTGTCATTCTGCTCGGAACTCACCACAGCCCAATGCCCGATTTCTGCCTCAGTCTAGGGTTAGGCTTAGGGCTAGGGTTAGGGTTATGCCTAGGGTTAGGGTTCTGCCTAGGGTTAGGGTTCACAAAACCACAAAGCCAGGAGCTCCAGGGATACTCACCATGCAAAAGGCAGGCCAAGTTGAGCGTATTACATCCAAATCCCCTCTCCCTCTTCGTCATTCTGCTCAGAACTCACCACAGCCCAATGCCCGATTTCTGCCTCAGTCTAGGGTTAGGCTTAGGGCTAGGGTTAGGGTTATGCCTAGGGTTAGGGTTCACAAAACCACAAAGCCAGGAGCTCCAGGGATACTCACCATGCAAAAGGCAGGCCGAGTTGAGCGTAGCACATCCAAATCCTTGCTCCCTCTTCGTCATTCTGCTCGGAACTCACCACAGCCCAATGCCCGATTTCTGCCTCAGTCTAGGGTTAGGCTTAGGGCTAGGGTTAGGGTTATGCCTAGGGTTAGGCTTCAGAAAACCACAAAGCCAGGAGCTCCAGGGATACTCACCATGCAAAAGGCAGGCCAAGTTGAGCGTAGCACATCCAAATCCTTGCTCCCTCTTCGTCATTCTGCTCGGAACTCCCCACAGCCCAATGCCCGATTTCTGCATCAGTCTAGGGTTAGGCTTAGGGCTAGGGTTAGGGCTATGCCTAGGGTTAGGCTTCACAAAACCACAAGGCCAGGAGCTCCAGGGATACTCACCATGCAAAAGGCAGGCTGAGTTGAGCGTAGCACATCCAAATCCTTGCTCCCTCTTCGTCATTCTGCTCCGAACTCCCCACAGCCCAATGCCCGATTTCTGCCTCAGTCTAGGGTTAGGCTTAGGGCTAGGGTTAGGGTTATGCCTACGGTTAGGCTTCAGAAAACCACAAAGCCAGGAGCTCCAGGGATACCATGCAAAAGGCAGGCCAAGTGGAGCGTAGCACATCCAAATCCTTGCTCCCTCTTCTTCATTCTGCTCGGAACTCCCCACAGCCCAATGCCCGATTTCTGCCTCAGTCTAGGGTTAGGCTTAGGGCTAGGGTTAGGGTTATGCCTAGGGTTAGGGTTCTCAAAACCACAAGGCCAGGAGCTCCAGGGATACTCACCATGCAAAAGGCAGGCTGAGTTGAGCGTAGCACATCCAAATCCTTGCTCCCTCTTCGTCATTCTGCTCCGAACTCCCCACAGCCCAATGCCCGATTTCTGCCTCAGTCTAGGGTTAGGCTTAGGGCTAGGGTTAGGGTTATGCCTAGGGTTAGGGTTCACAAAACCACAAAGCCAGGAGCTCCAGGGATACCATGCAAAAGGCAGGCCAAGTTGAGCGTAGCACATCCAAATCCTTGCTCCCTCTTTGTCATTCTGCTCGGAACTCACCACAGCCCAATGCCCGATTTCTGCCTCAGTCTAGGGTTAGGCTTAGGGCTAGGGTTAGGGTTATGCCTAGGGTTAGGGTTCACAAAACCACAAAGCCTGGAGCTCCAGGGATACTCACCATGCAAAAGGCAGGCTGAGTTGAGCATAGCACATCCAAATCCTTGCTCCCTCTTTGTCATTCTGCTCGGAACTCACCACAGCCCAATGCCCGATTTCTGCCTCAGTCTAGGCTTAGGCTTAGGGTTAGGGTTCGGGCTATGCCTAGGGTTAGGGTTCAGAAAACCACAAAGCCAGGAGCTCCAGGGATACTCACCATGCAAAAGGCAGGCCGAGTTGAGCGTAGCACATCCAAATCCTTGCTCCCTCTTTGTCATTCTGCTCCGAACTCACCACAGCCCAATGCCTTATTTCTGCCTCAGTCTAGGGTTAGGCTTAGGGCTGGGGTTAGGGTTATGCCTAGGGTTAGGCTTCAGAAAACCACAAAGCCAGGAGCTCTAGGGATACTCACCATGCAAAAGGCAGGCCAAGTTGAGCGTAGCACATCCAAATCCTTGCTCCCTCTTCGTCATTCTGTTCGGAACTCCCCACAGCCCAATGCCCGATTTCTGCCTCAGTCTAGGGTTAGGCTTAGGGCTAGGGTTAGGGTTCTGCCTAGGGTTAGGGTTCAGAAAACCACAAAGCCAGGAGCTCCAGGGATACTCACCATGCAAAAGGCAGGCCAAGTTGAGCGTAGCACATCCAAATCCTTGCTCCCTCTTCGTCATTCTGCTCGGAACTCCCCACAGCCCAATGCCCGATTTCTGCATCAGTCTAGGGTTAGGCTTAGGGCTAGGGTTAGGGTTATGCCTAGGGTTAGGGTTCACAAAACCACAAAGCCAGGAGCTCCAGGGATACTCACCATGCAAAAGGCAGGCCAAGTTGAGCCTAGCACATCCAAATCCTTGCTCCCTCTTTGTCATTCTGCTCCGAACTCACCACAGCCCAATGCCCGATTACTGCCTCAGTCTAGGGTTAGGCTTAGGGCTAGGGTTAGGGTTATGCCTAGGGTTAGGGTTCACAAAACCACAAAGCCAGGAGCTCCAGGGATACCATGCAAAAGGCAGGCCAAGTTGAGCGTAGCACATCCAAATCCTTGCTCCCTCTTCTTCATTCTGCTCGGAACTCCCCACAGCCCAATGCCCGATTTCTGCCTCAGTCTAGGGTTAGGCTTAGGGCTAGGGTTTGGGTTATGCCTAGGGTTAGGCTTCAGAAAACCACAAAGCCAGGAGCTCCAGGGATACTCACCATGCAAAAGGCAGGCCGAGTTGAGCGTAGCACATCCAAATCCTTGCTCCCTCTTTGTCATTCTGCTCGGAACTCACCACAGCCCAATGCCCGATTTCTGCCTCAGTCTAGGGTTAGGCTTAGGGCTAGGGTTAGGGTTACGCCTAGGGTTAGGGTTCTGCCTAGGGTTAGGGTTCACAAAACCACAAAGCCAGGAGCTCCAGGGATACTCACCATGCAAAAGGCAGGCCAAGTTGAGCGTAGCACATCCAAATCCTTGCTCCCTCTTCGTCATTCTGCTCGGAACTCACCACAGCCCAATGCCCGATTACTGCCTCAGTCTAGGGTTAGGCTTAGGGCTAGGGTTAGGGTTATGCCTAGGGTTAGGGTTCAGAAAACCACAAAGCCAGGAGCTCCAGGGATACCATGCAAAAGGCAGGCCAAGTTGAGCGTAGCACATCCAAATCCTTGCTCCCTCTTCTTCATTCTGCTCGGAACTCCCCATAGCCCAATGCCCGATTTCTGCCTCAGTCTAGGGTTAGGCTTAGGGCTAGGGTTAGGGTTATGCCTAGGGTTAGGCTTCAGAAAACCACAAAGCCAGGAGCTCCAGGGATACTCACCATGCAAAAGGCAGGCCGAGTTGAGCGTAGCACATCCAAATCCTTGCTCCCTCTTCGTCATTCTGCTCGGAACTCACCACAGCCCCATGCCCGATTACTGGCTCAGTCTAGGGTTAGGCTTAGGGCTAGGGTTAGGGTTATGCCTAGGGTTAGGGTTCACAAAACCACAAAGCCAGGAGCTCCAGGGATACTCACCATGCAAAAGGCAGGCCGAGTTGAGCGTAGCACATCCAAATCCTTGCTCCCTCTTCGTCATTCTGCTTGGAACTCAGCACAGCCCAATGCCCGATTTCTGCCTCAGTCTAGGGTTAGGCTTAGGGCTAGGGTTAGGGTTATGCCTAGGGTTACGCTTCAGAAAACCACAAAGCCAGGAGCTCCAGGGATACTCACCATGCAAAAGGCAGGCCGAGTTGAGCGTAGCACATCCAAATCCTTGCTCCCTCTTCGTCATTCTGCTCGGAACTCACCACAGCCCAATGCCCGATTTCTGCCTCAGTCTAGGGTTAGGCTTAGGGCTAGGGTTAGGGTTATGCCTAGGGTTAGGCTTCAGAAAACCACAAAGCCAGGAGCTCCAGGGATACTCACCATGCAAAAGGCAGGCCGAGTTGAGCGTAGCACATCCAAATCCTTGCTCCCTCTTCGTCATTCTGCTCGGAACTCCCCACAGCCCAATGCCTGATTTCTGCCTCAGTCTAGGGTTAGGCTTAGGGCTGGGGTTAGGGTTATGCCTAGGGTTAGGGTTCTGCCTAGGGTTAGGGTTCACAAAACCACAAAGCCAGGAGCTCCAGGGATACCATGCAAAAGGCAGGCCAAGTTGAGCGTAGCACATCCAAATCCTTGCTCCCTCTTCGTCATTCTGCTCGGAACTCACCACAGCCCAATGCCCGATTTCTGCCTCAGTCTAGGGTTAGGCTTAGGGCTAGGGTTAGGGTTATGCCTAGGGTTAGGCTTCAGAAAACCACAAAGCCAGGAGCTCCAGGGATACTCACCATGCAAAAGGCAGGCCAAGTTGAGCGTAGCACATCCAAATCCCCTCTCCCTCTTCGTCATTCTGCTCAGAACTCACCACAGCCCAATGCCCGATTTCTGCCTCAGTCTAGGGTTAGGCTTAGGGCTAGGGTTAGGGTTATGCCTAGGGTTAGGCTTCAGAAAACCACAAAGCCAGGAGCTCCAGGTATACTCACCATGCAAAAGGCAGGCCAAGTTGAGCGCAGCACATCCAAATCCTTGCTCCCTCTTCTTCATTCTGCTCGGAACTCCCCACAGCCCAATGCCCGATTTCTGCCTCAGTCTAGGGTTAGGCTTAGGGCTAGGGTTAGGGCTATGCCTAGGGTTAGGGTTCACAAAACCACAAAGCCAGGAGCTCCAGGGATACTAACCATGCAAAAGGCAGGCCGAGCTGAGCGTAGCACATCCAAATCCTTGCTCCCTCTTTGTCATTCTGCTCCGAACTCACCACAGCCCAATGCCTTATTTCTGCCTCAGTCTAGGGTTAGGCTTAGGGCTAGGGTTAGGGTTATGCCTAGGGTTAGGGTTCACAAAACCACAAAGCCAGGAGCTCCAGGGATACTCACCATGCAAAAGGCAGGCCAAGTTGAGCCTAGCACATCCAAATCCTTGCTCCCTCTTCGTCATTCTGCTCGGAACTCACCACAGCCCAATGCCAGATTACTGCCTCAGTCTAGGGTTAGGCTTAGGGCTAGGGTTAGGGTTATGCCTAGGGTTAGGGTTCACAAAACCACAAAGCCAGGAGCTCCAGGGATACTCACCATGCAAAAGGCAGGCCAAGTTGAGCGTAGCACATCCAAATCCTTGCTCCCTCTTCGTCATTCTGCTCGGAACTCACCACAGCCCAATGCCCGATTTCTGCCTCAGTCTAGGGTTAGGCTTAGGGCTAGGGTTAGGGTTATGCCTAGGGTTAGGGTTCACAAAACCACAAAGCCAGGAGCTCCAGGGATACTCACCATGCAAAAGGCAGGCCAAGTTGAGCGCAGCACATCCAAATCCTTGCTCCCTCTTCGTCATTCTGCTCGGAACTCCCCACAGCCCAATGCCCGATTACTGCCTCAGTCTAGGGTTAGGCTTAGGGCTAGGGTTAGGGTTATGCCTAGGGTTAGGCTTCAGAAAACCACAAAGCCAGGAGCTCCAGGGATACTCACCATGCAAAAGGCAGACCGAGTTGAGCGTAGCACATCCAAATCCTTGCTCCCTCTTCGTCATTCTGTTCGGAACTCACCACAGCCCAATGCCTGATTTCTGCCTCAGTCTAGGGTTAGGCTTAGGGCTAGGGTTAGGGTTATGCCTAGGGTTAGGGTTCTGCCTAGGGTTAGGGTTCACAAAACCACAAAGCCAGGAGCTCCAGGGATACTCACCATGCAAAAGGCAGGCCAAGTTGAGCGTAGCACATCCAAATCCTTGCTCCCTCTTCTTCATTCTGCTCGGAACTCCCCACAGCCCAATGCCCGATTTCTGCCTCAGTCTAGGGTTAGGCTTAGGGCTAGGGTTAGGGTTATGCCTAGGGTTAGGGTTCACAAAACCACAAAGCCAGGAGCTCCAGGGATACTCACCATGCAAAAGGCAGGCCACGTTGAGCGTAGCACATCCAAATCCTTGCTCCCTCTTTGTCATTCTGCTCCGAACTCACCACAGCCCAATGCCTGATTTCTGCCTCAGTCTAGGGTTAGGCTTAGGGCTAGGGTTAGGGTTATGCCTAGGGTTAGGCTTCAGAAAACCACAAAGCCAGGAGCTCCAGGGATACTCACCATGCAAAAGGCAGGCCAAGTTGAGCCTAGCACATCCAAATCCTTGCTCCCTCTTTGTCATTCTGCTCGGTACTCACCACAGCCCAATGCCCGATTACTGCCTCAGTCTAGGGTTAGGCTTAGGGCTAGGGTTAGGGCTATGCCTAGGGTTAGGGTTCAGAAAACCACAAAGCCAGGAGCTCCAGGGATACTCACCATGCAAAAGGCAGGCCAAGTTGAGCGTAGCACATCCAAATCCTTGCTCCCTCTTCGTCATTCTGCTCAGAACTCACCACAGCCCAATGCCTGATTTCTGCCTCAGTCTAGGGTTAGGCTTAGGGCTAGGGTTAGGGTTATGCCTAGGGTTAGGGTTCTGCCTAGGGTTAGGGTTCACAAAACCACAAAGCCAGGAGCTCCAGGGATACTCACCATGCAAAAGGCAGGCCAAGTTGAGCGTAGCACATCCAAATCCCCTCTCCCTCTTCGTCATTCTGCTCAGAACTCACCACAGCCCAATGCCCGATTTCTGCCTCAGTCTAGGGTTAGGCTTAGGGCTAGGGTTAGGGTTATGCCTAGGGTTAGGCTTCAGAAAACCACAAAGCCAGGAGCTCCTGGGATACTCACCATGCAAAAGGCAGGCCAAGTTGAGCGTAGCACATCCAAATCCCCTCTCCCTCTTCGTCATTCTCCTCGGAACTCACCACAGCCCAATGCCCGATTTCTGCCTCAGTCTAGGGTTATGCTTAGGGCTAGGGTTAGGGTTATGCCTAGGGTTAGGGTTCACAAAACCACAAAGCCAGGAGCTCCAGGGATACTCACCATGCAAAAGGCAGGCCGAGTTGAGCGTAGCACATCCAAATCCTTGCTCCCTCTTTGTCATTCTGCTCCGAACTCACCACAGCCCAATGCCTGATTTCTGCCTCAGTCTAGGGTTAGGCTTAGGGCTAGGGTTAGGGTTATGCCTAGGGTTAGGGTTCACAAAACCACAAAGCCAGGAGCTCCAGGGATACTCACCATGCAAAAGGCAGGCCAAGTTGAGCGTAGCACATCCAAATCCTTGCTCCCTCTTCGTCATTCTGCTCGGAACTCACCACAGCCCAATGCCCGATTTCTGCCTCAGTCTAGGGTTAGGCTTAGGGCTAGGGTTAGGGCTATGCCTAGGGTTAGGCTTCAGAAAACCACAAAGCCAGGAGCTCCAGGGATACTCACCATGCAAAAGGCAGGCCAAGTTGAGCGTAGCACATCCAAATCCTTGCTCCCTCTTCGTCATTCTGCTCAGAACTCACCACAGCCCAATGCCCGATTACTGCCTCAGTCTAGGGTTAGGGTTATGCCTAGGGTTAGGGTTATGCCTAGGGTTAGGGTTCACAAAACCACAAAGCCAGGAGCTCCAGGGAAACTCACCATGCAAAAGGCAGGCCGAGTTGAGCGTAGCACATCCAAATCCTTGCTCCCTCTTCGTCATTCTGCTCGGAACTCACCACAGCCCAATGCCCGATTTCTGCCTCAGTCTAGGGTTAGGCTTAGGGCTAGGGTTTGGGTTATGCCTAGGGTTAGGCTTCAGAAAACCACAAAGCCAGGAGCTCCAGGGATACTCACCATGCAAAAGGCAGGCCGAGTTGAGCGTAGCACATCCAAATCCTTGCTCCCTCTTTGTCATTCTGCTCGGAACTCACCACAGCCCAATGCCCGATTTCTGCCTCAGTCTAGGGTTAGGCTTAGGGCTAGGGTTAGGGTTATGCCTAGGGTTAGGGTTCTGCCTAGGGTTAGGGTTCACAAAACCACAAAGCCAGGAGCTCCAGGGATACTCACCATGCAAAAGGCAGGCCAAGTTGAGCGTAGCACATCCAAATCCTTGCTCCCTCTTCGTCATTCTGCTCGGAACTCACCACAGCCCAATGCCCGATTACTGCCTCAGTCTAGGGTTAGGCTTAGGGCTAGGGTTAGGGTTATGCCTAGGGTTAGGGTTCAGAAAACCACAAAGCCAGGAGCTCCAGGGATACCATGCAAAAGGCAGGCCAAGTTGAGCGTAGCACATCCAAATCCTTGCTCCCTCTTCTTCATTCTGCTCGGAACTCCCCATAGCCCAATGCCCGATTTCTGCCTCAGTCTAGGGTTAGGCTTAGGGCTAGGGTTAGGGTTATGCCTAGGGTTAGGGTTCACAAAACCACAAAGCCAGGAGCTCCAGGGATACTCACCATGCAAAAGGCAGGCCGAGTTGAGCGTAGCACATCCAAATCCTTGCTCCCTCTTCGTCATTCTGCTCGGAACTCACCACAGCCCCATGCCCGATTACTGGCTCAGTCTAGGGTTAGGCTTAGGGCTAGGGTTAGGGTTATGCCTAGGGTTAGGGTTCACAAAACCACAAAGCCAGGAGCTCCAGGGATACTCACCATGCAAAAGGCAGGCCGAGTTGAGCGTAGCACATCCAAATCCTTGCTCCCTCTTCGTCATTCTGCTTGGAACTCAGCACAGCCCAATGCCCGATTTCTGCCTCAGTCTAGGGTTAGGCTTAGGGCTAGGGTTAGGGTTATGCCTAGGGTTACGCTTCAGAAAACCACAAAGCCAGGAGCTCCAGGGATACTCACCATGCAAAAGGCAGGCCGAGTTGAGCGTAGCACATCCAAATCCTTGCTCCCTCTTTGTCATTCTGCTCCGAACTCACCACAGCCCAATGCCCGATTTCTGCCTCAGTCTAGGGTTAGTCTTAGGGCTAGGGTTAGGGTTATGCCTAGGGTTAGGGTTCACAAAACCACAAAGCCAGGAGCTCCAGGTATACTCACCATGCAAAAGGCAGGCCGAGTTGAGCGTAGCACATCCAAATCCTTGCTCCCTCTTCGTCATTCTGCTCGGAACTCACCACAGCCCAATGCCCGATTTCTGCCTCAGTCTAGGGTTAGGCTTAGGGCTAGGGTTAGGGTTCTGCCTAGGGTTAGGCTTCAGAAAACCACAAAGCCAGGAGCTCCAGGTATACTCACCATGCAAAAGGCAGGCCAAGTTGAGCGTAGCACATCCAAATCCTTGCTCCCTCTTCGTCATTCTGCTCGGAACTCCCCACAGCCCAATGCCCGATTTCTGCCTCAGTCTAGGGTTAGGCTTAGGGCTGGGGTTAGGGTTATGCCTAGGGTTAGGGTTCTGCCTAGGGTTAGGGTTCACAAAACCACAAAGCCAGGAGCTCCAGGGATACCATGCAAAAGGCAGGCCAAGTTGAGCGTAGCACATCCAAATCCTTGCTCCCTCTTCGTCATTCTGCTCGGAACTCACCACAGCCCAATGCCCGATTTCTGCCTCAGTCTAGGGTTAGGCTTAGGGCTAGGGTTAGGGTTATGCCTAGGGTTAGGCTTCAGAAAACCACAAAGCCAGGAGCTCCAGGGATACTCACCATGCAAAAGGCAGGCCGAGTTGAGCGTAGCACATCCAAATCCTTGCTCCCTCTTTGTCATTCTGCTCAGAACTCACCACAGCCCAATGCCCGATTTCTGCCTCAGTCTAGGGTTAGGCTTAGGGCTAGGGTTAGGGTTATGCCTAGGGTTAGGCTTCAGAAAACCACAAAGCCAGGAGCTCCAGGTATACTCACCATGCAAAAGGCAGGCCAAGTTGAGCGCAGCACATCCAAATCCTTGCTCCCTCTTCTTCATTCTGCTCGGAACTCCCCACAGCCCAATGCCCGATTTCTGCCTCAGTCTAGGGTTAGGCTTAGGGCTAGGGTTAGGGCTATGCCTAGGGTTAGGGTTCACAAAACCACAAAGCCAGGAGCTCCAGGGATACTAACCATGCAAAAGGCAGGCCGAGCTGAGCGTAGCACATCCAAATCCTTGCTCCCTCTTTGTCATTCTGCTCCGAACTCACCACAGCCCAATGCCTTATTTCTGCCTCAGTCTAGGGTTAGGCTTAGGGCTAGGGTTAGGGTTATGCCTAGGGTTAGGGTTCACAAAACCACAAAGCCAGGAGCTCCAGGGATACTCACCATGCAAAAGGCAGGCCAAGTTGAGCCTAGCACATCCAAATCCTTGCTCCCTCTTCGTCATTCTGCTCGGAACTCACCACAGCCCAATGCCCGATTACTGCCTCAGTCTAGGGTTAGGCTTAGGGCTAGGGTTAGGGTTATGCCTAGGGTTAGGGTTCACAAAACCACAAAGCCAGGAGCTCCAGGGATACTCACCATGCAAAAGGCAGGCCAAGTTGAGCGTAGCACATCCAAATCCTTGCTCCCTCTTCGTCATTCTGCTCGGAACTCACCACAGCCCAATGCCCGATTTCTGCCTCAGTCTAGGGTTAGGCTTAGGGCTAGGGTTAGGGTTATGCCTAGGGTTACGCTTCAGAAAACCACAAAGCCAGGAGCTCCAGGGATACTCACCATGCAAAAGGCAGGCCAAGTTGAGCGCAGCACATCCAAATCCTTGCTCCCTCTTCGTCATTCTGCTCGGAACTCCCCACAGCCCAATGCCCGATTACTGCCTCAGTCTAGGGTTAGGCTTAGGGCTAGGGTTAGGGTTATGCCTAGGGTTAGGCTTCAGAAAACCACAAAGCCAGGAGCTCCAGGGATACTCACCATGCAAAAGGCAGACCGAGTTGAGCGTAGCACATCCAAATCCTTGCTCCCTCTTCGTCATTCTGTTCGGAACTCACCACAGCCCAATGCCTGATTTCTGCCTCAGTCTAGGGTTAGGCTTAGGGCTAGGGTTAGTGTTATGCCTAGGGTTAGGGGTCTGCCTAGGGTTAGGGTTCACAAAACCACAAAGCCAGGAGCTCCAGGGATACTCACCATGCAAAAGGCAGGCCAAGTTGAGCGTAGCACATCCAAATCCTTGCTCCCTCTTCTTCATTCTGCTCGGAACTCCCCACAGCCCAATGCCCGATTTCTGCCTCAGTCTAGGGTTAGGCTTAGGGCTAGGGTTAGGGTTATGCCTAGGGTTAGGGTTCACAAAACCACAAAGCCAGGAGCTCCAGGGATACTCACCATGCAAAAGGCAGGCCAAGTTGAGCGTAGCACATCCAAATCCCCTCTCCCTCTTCGTCATTCTGCTCGGAACTCACCACAGCCCAATGCCCGATTTCTGCCTCAGTCTAGGGTTATGCTTAGGGCTAGGGTTAGGGTTATGCCTAGGGTTAGGGTTCACAAAACCACAAAGCCAGGAGCTCCAGGGATACTCACCATGCAAAAGGCAGGCCACGTTGAGCGTAGCACATCCAAATCCTTGCTCCCTCTTTGTCATTCTGCTCCGAACTCACCACAGCCCAATGCCTGATTTCTGCCTCAGTCTAGGGTTAGGCTTAGGGCTAGGGTTAGGGTTATGCCTAGGGTTAGGCTTCAGAAAACCACAAAGCCAGGAGCTCCAGGGATACTCACCATGCAAAAGGCAGGCCAAGTTGAGCGTAGCACATCCAAATCCTTGCTCCCTCTTTGTCATTCTGCTCGGAACTCACCACAGCCCAATGCCCGATTACTGCCTCAGTCTAGGGTTAGGCTTAGGGCTAGGGTTAGGGTTATGCCTAGGGTTAGGGTTCAGAAAACCACAAAGCCAGGAGCTCCAGGGATACTCACCATGCAAAAGGCAGGCCGAGTTGAGCGTAGCACATCCAAATCCTTGCTCCCTCTTCGTCATTCTGCTCAGAACTCACCACAGCCCAATGCCTGATTTCTGCCTCAGTCTAGGGTTAGGCTTAGGGCTAGGGTTAGGGTTATGCCTAGGGTTAGGTTTCTGCCTAGGATTAGGGTTCACAAAACCACAAAGCCAGGAGCTCCAGGGATACTCACCATGCAAAAGGCAGGCCAAGTTGAGCGTAGCACATCCAAATCCCCTCTCCCTCTTCGTCATTCTGCTCAGAACTCACCACAGCCCAATGCCCGATTTCTGCCTCAGTCTAGGGTTAGGCTTAGGGCTAGGGTTAGGGTTATGCCTAGGGTTAGGGTTCAGAAAACCACAAAGCCAGGAGCTCCTGGGATACTCACCATGCAAAAGGCAGGCCAAGTTGAGCGTAGCACATCCAAATCCCCTCTCCCTCTTCGTCATTCTGCTCGGAACTCACCACAGCCCAATGCCCGATTTCTGCCTCAGTCTAGGGTTATGCTTAGGGCTAGGGTTAGGGTTATGCCTAGGGTTAGGGTTCACAAAACCACAAAGCCAGGAGCTCCAGGGATACTCACCATGCAAAAGGCAGGCCGAGTTGAGCGTAGCACATCCAAATCCTTGCTCCCTCTTTGTCATTCTGCTCCGAACTCACCACAGCCCAATGCCTGATTTCTGCCTCAGTCTAGGGTTAGGCTTAGGGCTAGGGTTAGGGTTATGCCTAGGGTTAGGGTTCAGAAAACCACAAAGCCAGGAGCTCCAGGGATACTCACCATGCAAAAGGCAGGCCAAGTTGAGCGTAGCACATCCAAATCCTTGCTCCCTCTTCGTCATTCTGCTCGGAACTCACCACAGCCCAATGCCCGATTACTGCCTCAGTCTAGGGTTAGGCTTAGGGCTAGGGTTAGGGCTATGCCTAGGGTTAGGCTTCAGAAAACCACAAAGCCAGGAGCTCCAGGGATACTCACCATGCAAAAGGCAGGCCAAGTTGAGCGTAGCACATCCAAATCCTTGCTCCCTCTTCGTCATTCTGCTCAGAACTCACCACAGCCCAATGCCCGATTACTGCCTCAGTCTAGGGTTAGGGTTATGCCTAGGGTTAGGGTTATGCCTAGGGTTAGGGTTCAGAAAACCACAAAGCCAGGAGCTCCAGGGAAACTCACCATGCAAAAGGCAGGCCGAGTTGAGCGTAGCACATCCAAATCCTTGCTCCCTCTTTGTCATTCTGCTCCGAACTCACCACAGCCCAATGCCCGATTACTGCCTCAGTCTAGGGTTAGGCTTAGGGCTAGGGTTAGGGTTATGCCTAGGGTTAGGGTTCACAAAACCACAAAGCCAGGAGCTCCAGGGATACTCACCATGCAAAAGGCAGGCCAAGTTGAGCGTAGCACATCCAAATCCTTGCTCCGTCTTCGTCATTCTGCTCGGAACTCACCACAGCCGAATGCCCGATTTCTGCCTCAGTCTAGGGTTAGGCTTAGGGCTAGGGTTAGGGTTATGCCTAGGGTTAGGGTTCACAAAACCACAAAGCCAGGAGCTCCAGGGATACTCACCATGCAAAAGGCAGGCTGAGTTGAGCGTAGCACATTCAAATCCTTGCTCCCTCTTCGTCATTCTGCTCGGAACTCACCACAGCCCAATGCCCGATTACTGGCTCAGTCTAGGGTTAGGCTTAGGGCTAGGGTTAGGGTTGTGTCTAGGGTTAGGGTTATGCCTAGGGTTAGGGTTCACAAAACCACAAAGCCAGGAGCTCCAGGGATACTCACCATGCAAAAGGCAGGCCAAGTTGAGCGCAGCACATCCAAATCCTTGCTCCCTCTTCGTCATTCTGCTCGGAACTCCCCACAGCCCAATGCCCGATTACTGCCTCAGTCTAGGGTTAGGCTTAGGGCTAGGGTTAGGGTTATGCCTAGGGTTAGGGTTCAGAAAACCACAAAGCCAGGAGCTCCAGGGATACTCACCATGCAAAAGGCAGACCGAGTTGAGCGTAGCACATCCAAATCCTTGCTCCCTCTTCGTCATTCTGCTCGGAACTCACCACAGCAAATTGCCTGATTTCTGCCTCAGTCTAGGGTTAGGCTTAGGGCTAGGGTTGGGGTTATGCCTAGGGTTAGGGTTCTGCCTAGGGTTAGGGTTCACAAAACCACAAAGCCAGGAGCTCCAGGGATACTCACCATGCAAAAGGCAGGCCAAGTTGAGCGTAGCACATCCAAATCCCCTCTCCCTCTTCGTCATTCTGCTCAGAACTCACCACAGCCCAATGCCCGATTTCTGCCTCAGTCTAGGGTTAGGCTTAGGGCTAGGGTTAGGGTTATGCCTAGGGTTAGGGTTCACAAAACCACAAAGCCAGGAGCTCCAGGGATACTCACCATGCAAAAGGCAGGCCAAGTTGAGCGTAGCACATCCAAATCCCCTCTCCCTCTTCGTCATTCTGCTCGGAACTCACCACAGCCCAATGCCCGATTTCTGCCTCAGTCTAGGGTTAGGCTTAGGGCTAGGGTTAGGGTTATGCCTAGGGTTAGGGTTCACAAAACCACAAAGCCAGGAGCTCCAGGGATACTCACCATGCAAAAGGCAGGCCACGTTGAGCGTAGCACATCCAAATCCTTGCTCCCTCTTTGTCATTCTGCTCCGAACTCACCACAGCCCAATGCCTGATTTCTGCCTCAGTCTAGGGTTAGGCTTAGGGCTAGGGTTAGGGTTATGCCTAGGGTTAGGCTTCAGAAAACCACAAAGCCAGGAGCTCCAGGGATACTCACCATGCAAAAGGCAGGCCAAGTTGAGCGTAGCACATCCAAATCCTTGCTCCCTCTTTGTCATTCTGCTCGGAACTCCCCACAGCCCAATGCCCGATTACTGCCTCAGTCTAGGGTTAGGCTTAGGGCTAGGGTTAGGGCTATGCCTAGGGTTAGGGTTCAGAAAACCACAAAGCCAGGAGCTCCAGGGATACTCACCATGCAAAAGGCAGGCCAAGTTGAGCATAGCACATCCAAATCCTTGCTCCCTCTTTGTCATTCTGCTCAGAACTCACCACAGCCCAATGCCTGATTTCTGCCTCAGTCTAGGGTTAGGCTTAGGGCTAGGGTTAGGGTTATGCCTAGGGTTAGGGTTCTGCCTAGGGTTAGGGTTCACAAAACCACAAAGCCAGGAGCTCCAGGGATACTCACCATGCAAAAGGCAGGCCAAGTTGAGCGTAGCACATCCAAATCCCCTCTCCCTCTTCGTCATTCTGCTCAGAACTCACCACAGCCCAATGCCCGATTTCTGCCTCAGTCTAGGGTTAGGCTTAGGGCTAGGGTTAGGGTTATGCCTAGGGTTAGGCTTCAGAAAACCACAAAGCCAGGAGCTCCAGGGATACTCACCATGCAAAAGGCAGGCCAAGTTGAGCGTAGCACATCCAAATCCCCTCTCCCTCTTCGTCATTCTGCTCGGAACTCACCACAGCCCAATGCCCGATTTCTGCCTCAGTCTAGGGTTATGCTTAGGGCTAGGGTTAGGGTTATGCCTAGGGTTAGGGTTCACAAAACCACAAAGCCAGGAGCTCCAGGGATACTCACCATGCAAAAGGCAGGCCAAGTTGAGCGTAGCACATCCAAATCCTTGCTCCCTCTTTGTCATTCTGCTCCGAACTCACCACAGCCCAATGCCTGATTTCTGCCTCAGTCTAGGGTTAGGCTTAGGGCTAGGGTTAGGGTTATGCCTAGGGTTAGGCTTCAGAAAACCACAAAGCCAGGAGCTCCAGGGATACTCACCATGCAAAAGGCAGGCCAAGTTGAGCGTAGCACATCCAAATCCTTGCTCCCTCTTCGTCATTCTGCTCGGAACTCACCACAGCCCAATGCCCGATTACTGCCTCAGTCTAGGGTTAGGCTTTGGGCTAGGGTTAGGGCTATGCCTAGGGTTAGGCTTCAGAAAACCACAAAGCCAGGAGCTCCAGGGATACTCACCATGCAAAAGGCAGGCCAAGTTGAGCCTAGCACATCCAAATCCTTGCTCCCTCTTCGTCATTCTGCTCAGAACTCACCACAGCCCAATGCCCGATTACTGCCTCAGTCTAGGGTTAGGGTTATGCCTAGGGTTAGGGTTATGCCTAGGGTTAGGGTTCACAAAACCACAAAGCCAGGAGCTCCAGGGAAACTCACCATGCAAAAGGCAGGCCGAGTTGAGCGTAGCACATCCAAATCCTTGCTCCCTCTTCGTCATTCTGCTCGGAACTCACCACAGCCCAATGCCCGATTTCTGCCTCAGTCTAGGGTTAGGCTTAGGGCTAGGGTTAGGGTTATGCCTAGGGTTAGGGTTCACAAAACCACAAAGCCAGGAGCTCCAGGGATACTCACCATGCAAAAGGCAGGCCACGTTGAGCGTAGCACATCCAAATCCTTGCTCCCTCTTTGTCATTCTGCTCCGAACTCACCACAGCCCAATGCCTGATTTCTGCCTCAGTCTAGGGTTAGGCTTAGGGCTAGGGTTAGGGTTATGCCTAGGGTTAGGCTTCAGAAAACCACAAAGCCAGGAGCTCCAGGGATACTCACCATGCAAAAGGCAGGCCAAGTTGAGCGTAGCACATCCAAATCCTTGCTCCCTCTTTGTCATTCTGCTCGGAACTCCCCACAGCCCAATGCCCGATTACTGCCTCAGTCTAGGGTTAGGCTTAGGGCTAGGGTTAGGGCTATGCCTAGGGTTAGGGTTCAGAAAACCACAAAGCCAGGAGCTCCAGGGATACTCACCATGCAAAAGGCAGGCCAAGTTGAGCATAGCACATCCAAATCCTTGCTCCCTCTTTGTCATTCTGCTCAGAACTCACCACAGCCCAATGCCCGATTTCTGCCTCAGTCTAGGGTTAGGCTTAGGGCTAGGGTTAGGGTTATGCCTAGGGTTAGGGTTCACAAAACCACAAAGCCAGGAGCTCCAGGGATACTCACCATGCAAAAGGCAGGCCAAGTTGAGCCTAGCACATCCAAATCCTTGCTCCCTCTTCGTCATTCTGCTCGGAACTCACCACAGCCCAATGCCCGATTTCTGCCTCAGTCTAGGGTTAGGCTTAGGGCTAGGGTTAGGGTTATGCCTACGGTTAGGCTTCAGAAAACCACAAAGCCAGGAGCTCCAGGGATACCATGCAAAAGGCAGGCCAAGTTGAGCGTAGCACATCCAAATCCTTGCTCCCTCTTCGTCATTCTGCTCGGAACTCACCACAGCCCAATGCCCAATTACTGGCTCAGTCTAGGGTTAGGCTTAGGGCTAGGGTTAGGGTTATGCCTAGGGTTAGGGTTCACAAAACCACAAAGCCAGGAGCTCCAGGGATACCATGCAAAAGGCAGGCCAAGTTGAGCCTAGCACATCCAAATCCTTGCTCCCTCTTTGTCATTCTGCTCGGAACTCACCACAGCCCAATGCCCGATTTCTGCCTCAGTCTAGGGTTAGGCTTAGGGCTAGGGTTAGGGTTATGCCTAGGGTTAGGGTTCACAAAACCACAAAGCCAGGAGCTCCAGGGATACTCACCATGCAAAAGGCAGGCTGAGTTGAGCGTAGCACATTCAAATCCTTGCTCCCTCTTCGTCATTCTGCTCGGAACTCACCACAGCCCAATGCCCGATTTCTGCCTCAGTCTAGGGTTAGGCTTGGGGCTAGGGTTAGGGTTATGCCTAGGGTTAGGGTTCACACAACCACAAAGCCAGGAGCTCCAGGGATACTCACCATGCAAAAGGCAGGCCAAGTTGAGCCTAGCACATCCAAATCCTTGCTCCCTCTTCGTCATTCTGCTCGGAACTCACCACAGCCCAATGCCCGATTACTGGCTCAGTCTAGGGTTAGGCTTAGGGCTAGGGTTAGGGTTGTGTCTAGGGTTAGGGTTATGCCTAGGGTTAGGGTTCACAAAACCACAAAGCCAGGAGCTCCAGGGATACTCACCATGCAAAAGGCAGGCCAAGTTGAGCGCAGCACATCCAAATCCTTGCTCCCTCTTCGTCATTCTGCTCGGAACTCCCCACAGCCCAATGCCCGATTACTGCCTCAGTCTAGGGTTAGGCTTAGGGCTAGGGTTAGGGTTATGCCTAGGGTTAGGGTTCAGAAAACCACAAAGCCAGGAGCTCCAGGGATACTCACCATGCAAAAGGCAGACCGAGTTGAGCGTAGCACATCCAAATCCTTGCTCCCTCTTCGTCATTCTGCTCGGAACTCACCACAGCAAATTGCCTGATTTCTGCCTCAGTCTAGGGTTAGGCTTAGGGCTAGGGTTGGGGTTATGCCTAGGGTTAGGGTTCTGCCTAGGGTTAGGGTTCACAAAACCACAAAGCCAGGAGCTCCAGGGATACTCACCATGCAAAAGGCAGGCCAAGTTGAGCGTAGCACATCCAAATCCCCTCTCCCTCTTCGTCATTCTGCTCAGAACTCACCACAGCCCAATGCCCGATTTCTGCCTCAGTCTAGGGTTAGGCTTAGGGCTAGGGTTAGGGTTATGCCTAGGGTTAGGGTTCACAAAACCACAAAGCCAGGAGCTCCAGGGATACTCACCATGCAAAAGGCAGGCCAAGTTGAGCGTAGCACATCCAAATCCCCTCTCCCTCTTCGTCATTCTGCTCGGAACTCACCACAGCCCAATGCCCGATTTCTGCCTCAGTCTAGGGTTAGGCTTAGGGCTAGGGTTAGGGTTATGCCTAGGGTTAGGGTTCACAAAACCACAAAGCCAGGAGCTCCAGGGATACTCACCATGCAAAAGGCAGGCCACGTTGAGCGTAGCACATCCAAATCCTTGCTCCCTCTTTGTCATTCTGCTCCGAACTCACCACAGCCCAATGCCTGATTTCTGCCTCAGTCTAGGGTTAGGCTTAGGGCTAGGGTTAGGGTTATGCCTAGGGTTAGGCTTCAGAAAACCACAAAGCCAGGAGCTCCAGGGATACTCACCATGCAAAAGGCAGGCCAAGTTGAGCGTAGCACATCCAAATCCTTGCTCCCTCTTTGTCATTCTGCTCGGAACTCCCCACAGCCCAATGCCCGATTACTGCCTCAGTCTAGGGTTAGGCTTAGGGCTAGGGTTAGGGCTATGCCTAGGGTTAGGGTTCAGAAAACCACAAAGCCAGGAGCTCCAGGGATACTCACCATGCAAAAGGCAGGCCAAGTTGAGCATAGCACATCCAAATCCTTGCTCCCTCTTTGTCATTCTGCTCAGAACTCACCACAGCCCAATGCCTGATTTCTGCCTCAGTCTAGGGTTAGGCTTAGGGCTAGGGTTAGGGTTATGCCTAGGGTTAGGGTTCACAAAACCACAAAGCCAGGAGCTCCAGGGATACTCACCATGCAAAAGGCAGGCCAAGTTGAGCCTAGCACATCCAAATCCTTGCTCCCTCTTCGTCATTCTGCTCGGAACTCACCACAGCCCAATGCCCGATTTCTGCCTCAGTCTAGGGTTAGGCTTAGGGCTAGGGTTAGGGTTATGCCTACGGTTAGGCTTCAGAAAACCACAAAGCCAGGAGCTCCAGGGATACCATGCAAAAGGCAGGCCAAGTTGAGCGTAGCACATCCAAATCCTTGCTCCCTCTTCGTCATTCTGCTCGGAACTCACCACAGCCCAATGCCCAATTACTGGCTCAGTCTAGGGTTAGGCTTAGGGCTAGGGTTAGGGTTATGCCTAGGGTTAGGGTTCACAAAACCACAAAGCCAGGAGCTCCAGGGATACCATGCAAAAGGCAGGCCAAGTTGAGCCTAGCACATCCAAATCCTTGCTCCCTCTTTGTCATTCTGCTCGGAACTCACCACAGCCCAATGCCCGATTTCTGCCTCAGTCTAGGGTTAGGCTTAGGGCTAGGGTTAGGGTTATGCCTAGGGTTAGGGTTCACAAAACCACAAAGCCAGGAGCTCCAGGGATACTCACCATGCAAAAGGCAGGCTGAGTTGAGCGTAGCACATTCAAATCCTTGCTCCCTCTTCGTCATTCTGCTCGGAACTCACCACAGCCCAATGCCCGATTTCTGCCTCAGTCTAGGGTTAGGCTTGGGGCTAGGGTTAGGGTTATGCCTAGGGTTAGGGTTCACAAAACCACAAAGCCAGGAGCTCCAGGGATACTCACCATGCAAAAGGCAGGCCAAGTTGAGCCTAGCACATCCAAATCCTTGCTCCCTCTTCGTCATTCTGCTCGGAACTCACCACAGCCCAATGCCCGATTACTGGCTCAGTCTAGGGTTAGGCTTAGGGCTAGGGTTAGGGTTGTGTCTAGGGTTAGGGTTATGCCTAGGGTTAGGGTTCACAAAACCACAAAGCCAGGAGCTCCAGGGATACTCACCATGCAAAAGGCAGGCCAAGTTGAGCGCAGCACATCCAAATCCTTGCTCCCTCTTCGTCATTCTGCTCGGAACTCCCCACAGCCCAATGCCCGATTACTGCCTCAGTCTAGGGTTAGGCTTAGGGCTAGGGTTAGGGTTATGCCTAGGGTTAGGTTTCAGAAAACCACAAAGCCAGGAGCTCCAGGGATACTCACCATGCAAAAGGCAGACCGAGTTGAGCGTAGCACATCCAAATCCTTGCTCCCTCTTCGTCATTCTGCTCGGAACTCACCACAGCAAATTGCCTGATTTCTGCCTCAGTCTAGGGTTAGGCTTAGGGCTAGGGTTGGGGTTATGCCTAGGGTTAGGGTTCTGCCTAGGGTTAGGGTTCACAAAACCACAAAGCCAGGAGCTCCAGGGATACTCACCATGCAAAAGGCAGGCCAAGTTGAGCGTAGCACATCCAAATCCCCTCTCCCTCTTCGTCATTCTGCTCAGAACTCACCACAGCCCAATGCCCGATTTCTGCCTCAGTCTAGGGTTAGGCTTAGGGCTAGGGTTAGGGTTATGCCTAGGGTTAGGGTTCACAAAACCACAAAGCCAGGAGCTCCAGGGATACTCACCATGCAAAAGGCAGGCCAAGTTGAGCGTAGCACATCCAAATCCCCTCTCCCTCTTCGTCATTCTGCTCGGAACTCACCACAGCCCAATGCCCGATTTCTGCCTCAGTCTAGGGTTAGGCTTAGGGCTAGGGTTAGGGTTATGCCTAGGGTTAGGGTTCACAAAACCACAAAGCCAGGAGCTCCAGGGATACTCACCATGCAAAAGGCAGGCCACGTTGAGCGTAGCACATCCAAATCCTTGCTCCCTCTTTGTCATTCTGCTCCGAACTCACCACAGCCCAATGCCTGATTTCTGCCTCAGTCTAGGGTTAGGCTTAGGGCTAGGGTTAGGGTTATGCCTAGGGTTAGGCTTCAGAAAACCACAAAGCCAGGAGCTCCAGGGATACTCACCATGCAAAAGGCAGGCCAAGTTGAGCGTAGCACATCCAAATCCTTGCTCCCTCTTTGTCATTCTGCTCGGAACTCCCCACAGCCCAATGCCCGATTACTGCCTCAGTCTAGGGTTAGGCTTAGGGCTAGGGTTAGGGCTATGCCTAGGGTTAGGGTTCAGAAAACCACAAAGCCAGGAGCTCCAGGGATACTCACCATGCAAAAGGCAGGCCAAGTTGAGCATAGCACATCCAAATCCTTGCTCCCTCTTTGTCATTCTGCTCAGAACTCACCACAGCCCAATGCCTGATTTCTGCCTCAGTCTAGGGTTAGGCTTAGGGCTAGGGTTAGGGTTATGCCTAGGGTTAGGGTTCTGCCTAGGGTTAGGGTTCACAAAACCACAAAGCCAGGAGCTCCAGGGATACTCACCATGCAAAAGGCAGGCCAAGTTGAGCGTAGCACATCCAAATCCCCTCTCCCTCTTCGTCATTCTGCTCAGAACTCACCACAGCCCAATGCCCGATTTCTGCCTCAGTCTAGGGTTAGGCTTAGGGCTAGGGTTAGGGTTATGCCTAGGGTTAGGCTTCAGAAAACCACAAAGCCAGGAGCTCCAGGGATACTCACCATGCAAAAGGCAGGCCAAGTTGAGCGTAGCACATCCAAATCCCCTCTCCCTCTTCGTCATTCTGCTCGGAACTCACCACAGCCCAATGCCCGATTTCTGCCTCAGTCTAGGGTTATGCTTAGGGCTAGGGTTAGGGTTATGCCTAGGGTTAGGGTTCACAAAACCACAAAGCCAGGAGCTCCAGGGATACTCACCATGCAAAAGGCAGGCCAAGTTGAGCGTAGCACATCCAAATCCTTGCTCCCTCTTTGTCATTCTGCTCCGAACTCACCACAGCCCAATGCCTGATTTCTGCCTCAGTCTAGGGTTAGGCTTAGGGCTAGGGTTAGGGTTATGCCTAGGGTTAGGCTTCAGAAAACCACAAAGCCAGGAGCTCCAGGGATACTCACCATGCAAAAGGCAGGCCAAGTTGAGCGTAGCACATCCAAATCCTTGCTCCCTCTTCGTCATTCTGCTCGGAACTCACCACAGCCCAATGCCCGATTACTGCCTCAGTCTAGGGTTAGGCTTTGGGCTAGGGTTAGGGCTATGCCTAGGGTTAGGCTTCAGAAAACCACAAAGCCAGGAGCTCCAGGGATACTCACCATGCAAAAGGCAGGCCAAGTTGAGCCTAGCACATCCAAATCCTTGCTCCCTCTTCGTCATTCTGCTCAGAACTCACCACAGCCCAATGCCCGATTACTGCCTCAGTCTAGGGTTAGGGTTATGCCTAGGGTTAGGGTTATGCCTAGGGTTAGGGTTCACAAAACCACAAAGCCAGGAGCTCCAGGGAAACTCACCATGCAAAAGGCAGGCCGAGTTGAGCGTAGCACATCCAAATCCTTGCTCCCTCTTCGTCATTCTGCTCGGAACTCACCACAGCCCAATGCCCGATTTCTGCCTCAGTCTAGGGTTAGGCTTAGGGCTAGGGTTAGGGTTATGCCTACGGTTAGGCTTCAGAAAACCACAAAGCCAGGAGCTCCAGGGATACCATGCAAAAGGCAGGCCAAGTTGAGCGTAGCACATCCAAATCCTTGCTCCCTCTTCGTCATTCTGCTCGGAACTCACCACAGCCCAATGCCCAATTACTGGCTCAGTCTAGGGTTAGGCTTAGGGCTAGGGTTAGGGTTATGCCTAGGGTTAGGGTTCACAAAACCACAAAGCCAGGAGCTCCAGGGATACCATGCAAAAGGCAGGCCAAGTTGAGCCTAGCACATCCAAATCCTTGCTCCCTCTTTGTCATTCTGCTCGGAACTCACCACAGCCCAATGCCCGATTTCTGCCTCAGTCTAGGGTTAGGCTTAGGGCTAGGGTTAGGGTTATGCCTAGGGTTAGGGTTCACAAAACCACAAAGCCAGGAGCTCCAGGGATACTCACCATGCAAAAGGCAGGCTGAGTTGAGCGTAGCACATTCAAATCCTTGCTCCCTCTTCGTCATTCTGCTCGGAACTCACCACAGCCCAATGCCCGATTTCTGCCTCAGTCTAGGGTTAGGCTTGGGGCTAGGGTTAGGGTTATGCCTAGGGTTAGGGTTCACAAAACCACAAAGCCAGGAGCTCCAGGGATACTCACCATGCAAAAGGCAGGCCAAGTTGAGCCTAGCACATCCAAATCCTTGCTCCCTCTTCGTCATTCTGCTCGGAACTCACCACAGCCCAATGCCCGATTACAGCCTCTGTCTAGGGTTAGGCTTAGGGCTAGGGTTAGGGTTATGTCTAGGGTTAGGGTTATGCCTAGGGTTAGGGTTCACAAAACCACAAAGCCAGGAGCTCCAGGGATACCATGCAAAAGGTAGGCCAAGTTGAGCGTAGCACATCCAAATCCCCTCTCCCTCTTCATCATTCTGCTCGGAACTCACCACAGCCCAATGCCCGATTACTGGCTCAGTCTAGGGTTAGGCTTGGAGCTAGGGTTAGGGTTTATGCCTAGGGTTAGGGTTCACAAAACCACAAAGCCAGGAGCTCCAGGGATACTCACCATGCAAAAGGCAGGCCAAGTTGAGCGTAGCACATCCAAATCCTTGCTCCCTCTTCGTCATTCTGCTCGGAACTCCCCACAGCCCAATGCCCGATTTCTGCCTCAGTCTAGGGTTAGGCTTAGGGCTAGGGTTAGGGTTATGCCTAGGGTTAGGCTTCAGAAAACCACAAAGCCAGGAGCTCCAGGGATACTCACCATGCAAAAGGCAGGCCAAGTTGAGCATAGCACATCCAAATCCTTGCTCCCTCTTCGTCATTCTGCTCCGAACTCACCACAGCCCAATGCCCGATTTCTGCCTAAGTCTAGGGTTAGGCTTAGGGCTAGGGTTAGGGTTCTGCCTCAGGTTAGGCTTCAGAAAACCACAAAGCCAGGAGCTCCAGGGATACTCACCATGCAAAAGGCAGGCCAAGTTGAGCGTAGCACATCCAAATCCTTGCTCCCTCTTCGTCATTCTGCTCGGAACTCATCACAGTCCAATGCCCGATTTCTGCCTCAGTCTAGGCTTAGGCTTAGGGCTAGGGTTTGGGTTCAGAAAACCACAATGCCAGGAGCTCCAGGGATACTCACCATGCAAAAGGCAGGCCAAGTTGAGCGTGGCACATCCAAATCCCCTCTCCCTCTTCGTCATTCTGCTCGGAACTCACCACAGCCCAATGTCCGATTACTGCCTCAGTCTAGGGTTAGGCTTAGGGCTAGGGCTAGGGTTATGCCTAGGGATAGGCTTCAGAAAACCACAAAGCCAGGAGCTCCAGGGATACTCACCATGCAAAAGGCAGGCCAAGTTGAGCGTAGCACATCCAAATCCTTGCTCCCTCTTCGTCATTCTGCTCGGAACTCCCCACAGCCCAATGCCTGATTTCTGCCTCAGTCTAGGGTTAGGGTTATGCCTAGGGTTTGGGTTCAGAAAACCACAAAGCCAGGAGCTCCAGGGATGCTCACCATGCAAAAGGCAGGCCAAGTTGAGCGTAGCACATCCAAATCCTTGCTCCCTCTTTGTCATTCTGCTCGGAACTCACCACAGCCCAATGCCCGATTACTGCCTCAGTCTAGGGTTAGGCTTAGGGCTAGGGTTAGGGTTATGCCTAGGGTTAGGGTTCACAAAACCACAAAGCCAGGAGCTCCAGGGATACTCACCATGCAAAAGGCAGGCCAAGTTGAGCGTAGCACATCCAAATCCTTGCTCCCTCTTCGTCATTCTGCTCGGAACTCCCCACAGCCCAATGCCTGATTTCTGCCTCAGTCTAGGGTTAGGGTTATGCCTAGGGTTAGGCTTCAGAAAACCACAAAGCCAGGAGGTCCAGGGATACTCACCATGCAAAAGGCAGGCCAAGTTGAGCGTAGCACATCCAAATCCTTGCTCCCTCTTCGTCATTCTGCTCGGAACTCACCACAGCCCAATGCCCGATTACTGCCTCAGTCTAGGGTTAGGCTTAGGGCTAGGGTTAGGGTTATGCCTAGGGTTAGGGTTCACAAAACCACAAAGCCAGGAGCTCCAGGGATACTCACCATGCAAAATGCAGGCCAAGTTGAGCATAGCACATCCAAATCCCCTCTCCCTCTTCGTCATTCTGCTCGGAACTCACCACAGCCCAATGCCCGATTTCTGCCTCAGTCTAGGGTTAGGGTTAGGGTTATGCCTAGGGTTAGGGTTCAGAAAACCACCAAGCCGGGATTTTCTCGGCCATATGCAGAGCCCAGCACTAGGAATAAAGGAATTCCAGGCTTTACAACGCCAAAAATGCAGTACCAGAGAGTTCTGTTATCCCGAGGACTTGGGGGATATTTGGCAAAAATTTCCGGGGGCCCAGGCTGGACCGAGCTTTTAACACTCCCTGGATTCACGGGATCGGGGATTCCAGCGTGCCCTGCATGGGTTTTTTCAGGGAAGTCCCAAATCCGTGTGAGCACGAAGCAGAATCCCCTGGGAGCTGTGAAGGCAACAGGATATTTCTTGGGAATTTTGAAGGATTGGGTGAGTCCTCAGTGTTAGGTTGGAATGAACGCAAATTGTCCGGGAGTTGCTGGTTTGGGGATGGCCGGGTCTGGGTTTGGATTTGTGGGCACCGAGTGTTCCTTGTGTCAGCTTTAGGTCTGGATTGGTGGGAATTGTCAGAGAAAAGAGAAGGCAATTGAAATGCGGAGCTCCATTCCCGGAGAAATGGTCAGGATGGGAGAGGGAAGGCTGTGGAGCTGCTGGGAGCTCGTGGAGAACGAAAGGATCTGAGGCCTGGAGGCAAAAGCTGTGGAACAAAGCCTGAAAAGGATGTGGGGTGGGGCAGGAGGGGGAGGAGGGCACCGTGGTGGGGGGAAAGAGGGAAAGGATCCCTGCTCCGGGAATCCAGCAGGGACCAGGAGAGGATCATTTTCCATCCACTGCTCTCAGTGGAATCCTAATAAGGACGGTGGAAGGGAAGTGATTCGTTTGTTCTTAGGTTTGGAATGAAAGGTGCTCTTGCAGAGGGGACTATTGACCTGTTAAAATTCTGTTGGATACAGGAAAAGAGGGAGGAAGCAAGCAGCTGGGGAATGAAGGGGTGGATTTTTTGGTGGATACAGGGAAAGACACGGGAAGGGGCTCTCAAGTAAAATACACCTCACGGGCAGCACCAGGAGAAGCCTCAAGTGCCCTTTTTTTCCAAGCTCTGACATTCCAGAGGAGTAAGCAGTGGTCAGCCCATCACTTTCTGTATTCCTTGGATGCCCAGTGCTTTGTTGGGAAGAGATAATATTTGGAAATGAACAAATCCGGGGATGTAATTTCCTGATAGCAAAGCCCCAGAGAGCCTGGTTTTGATATCCTTCCAGCACCCAAACGCAGCAGAGGGAATCCTGGCGGAGCTGGAAAACGCTGTCGCTCCGTCGGTGGAATTCCTGGGAACTGGAAAGCAGCAGAAGCAGCAAGAACAGAGTTGGAAGCAGGCTCCAGCCGGGTAAGGCAGACACCAAATCCTTTGGAACTGGGCAGGGGTGGGAAGAATGAATTCTTACATTTGTAGCCCAGGGATTCCTGAGCAGGATCCCGGCAGGGAAGACTGCAGGGATCAGACTGGGGCCTGATTGCAGCTGGGGGCAGCGAGCCTTGGAATTGGCTGAAGGGAAGAAAGAGGGATCCTTTGAGCACAAGGATCAGGTGTCAAATGCGGAGATGGCATCAGACAATTCCTCGGGAGGGTTTAGTTCCTGGGCCAAATCGATCTGCAGCCTTGTGAAGGAGCTCAGAGACCTGGGAAGAGCCCAAGCAACGCAGGGAATGCACTGGCAGATAAAACTGCCAGGGAACGGTGGGGAAAAGCATTGAACAGGGGGCCTCGTTTTGTAGAGGAATGGTACAAAAAATTGTCCGAAAGAATAGGAATGGAATGGGATTTTACGTATTCCTCGGAGGCCACAATCCAGTGGGAAGGCTGAGAGAAAGAAACAAAGCCTAAAAAGGCAGATGAGCCAGATCTGCCCAAAGCCTCCAGTGGCCACATTCCCTGGCATTGCTGAGGACTTCAGCCAAGCTCCAAGCAAAAGGTGAGCCCCTGATTTTGGTGCCAAGGGAAACTCCAAGTTAAGAATAATCCAAATATGAAGCACTTCTCACAAAACTCAGCTTTGCAAACCTTTCTTTGGGCTAAAAAAGAAAAGATGGGAATGCCCTTGGCAGAAAAGCAGCTGTGAGGCACAGCAGGCTTCAAATGCCTGTCAGCAGGAGCTCCAGGCTGCTGGCTCCGGGCATCCTGGGCTTTCCAGGCAGGTTTTGTAGCGGATTGCAAGGCAGTTTTCCTGCCTCTGGGGGGTGGCACCTGCATCCCACTGGAAAGGGAAAATGTGGAGAGAGGGGCAAGCGGGAAGACGGTTGCTGATGTGTGTCCTTGGATTGCAGTTCCTCCCGGTGGGTCTGTGCTGCTGGAAGTTTGAAGGAGATCAGTCCTGGAGTACGTGTGGGTTCACCTGTGGGGTTTGGGAGCAACGCTGGCCATGAAATTCCAGGGATGTTCCCCTTGCTGGAGTGAGAAGCAGTGGAAGCACTTTGCTGTCTGCTTCTTCATCGCCTGCGCCTCGGTCCCCTGGGGCTCCAGGTAATCCCCTCTCACCTTTGCTTTTCCAAGGGTCTCTAAATGAGGGCTTGAGATTTGGTGCAGCTCCCTTTACAGGGAAGATCTGTTCCAGGAAAGGTCTCCTGGTCTGGCCTGATGGCGTTGCAGGAAGAGCAGGAAACCCCACAGCTCCTGTGGCTCCCTCATCCGATTTGCCTGCAGGCAGCAAGGATCATTCCCAAGTGTCATGCCCTGGCTCCGTGACTCGGTGAGGTTGTGTTCCCCCAAAGGCCAGGGGCCGCTTTGTTTTGCGGCTCACGAAAGTCCAGCTCGGTGGTGCTGGGTTTGGGTTTTGTGTGCAATGAAGGCACTAAAAAATTCCCCTCCTTCACTGGCACAGTCCTGGAGTGGGAGCAGATTCCCCTTATCCCGTAGTTATCCTGCTCCTGCCGTGGATCCCTGCGGTGCCGTGGCAGGTGAGGAGACTGAAAGCTTTCATTAGGAATTGGGGATTATGAGCACTGACATTTACTGTGCTAGAAAGTCCAAGGGACAAATTTGTGCCAATTAATGTCACGCCTTTAACTACGAGGATCAATTCGTGTTATGCTTGTACCAGAGTCTGGTGACAGAGGGGGTTTCCAAAGGAAGTCTTGGTCCATGGAGGCTTGTGCCCAAAGAAAATGCCAAGAGAACTGAGGTATGAAAAACAAAGGTCCTTTATTTATCTAAGAGCAGCAACAAAAACGAACTACAGAACATATTTACATTGTAAGAACCTTTGTAACAACAACGATCTATAGAATGTATTTACAAGAACATAGCTATCGATACTATATTAAATGTATTTACAGAAGACAAAAAGAAATGCTAAAACGTATATACAGAAGGGTGCCATCTCTGGCCTGGATCTCCATCAGTCCTGGAAGAAAAGCAAGTGACATAGTCATTGCAGTCAGGCACAGAGGGCTGTTCCATGTGCCCCCAGCCTGGGACACACTGGCAGAGCGGGACTCTGCTGCCAGCGCTGAGCCTGGCTGGGGCTGGGGGTCAGGCCCCAGGCACTGGCATGGGGCTTGTGTGAGCCAAAGCAAGGGCAGGACAGGCTGGGGATGCTGCTTGTGCTGCCAGAATCCAGCCCACGGGGCACCGTGTCCCTCAGCGGGGCACCCAGCCCAGCCCCAGCCTGGCAGCAGGGCACCCATTCTGCCTGTGGGGAGCACATACCTGTCCTACTGCTGGAGTCCGTCTTCATCCCAGGACCATGTCCTCCTCCTCGTCTTTTCCATCCACATCCATGTCCTCACTGTATTCTTCCATTTCCACCTCCATCTCTTCCTCCATCTCTTCCTTCACATCCACCTCCATCTCTTCCTCCATCTCCTCCTTCGCATCCACCTCCATCTCTTCCTCCATCTCTTCCTTCACGTCCACCTCCATCTCTTCCTCTCCAGTCTCTCCTCCCTCCACTTCCATCTCCTCCTCTGTATCAATCTTTATATCCACCTCCATCTCTTTCTCTTCGTCTCTGGAAACCTGCAGATGTAGCAAAACCTCGGAGTGGGATCCCTGTCCCACAGCATCCCCACAGAGGCACTTAGGTGGTGTCCATTTCCATGGAATGGCACCTTACCTTCCTCAGGACAAATGTGAGCATCTGGCAGGGATGAACGGCAAAATCCAGGACCTTTGGGAACACTTGGGAGTATCGGAGCAGGGGCCAAGCAGGGTGACGGGTGTGTAGGCACAAGGGCGAATGGTTGTGTTGTCCTCTTTGCTGGATGCTGGGAGCTCCAGTGTGAATGCAGACCGTGACGTCACAATTCACAGGAGTCCAGGGTCACCGTGGAGTGGACAACGGGCATCATAGAATGATGGAATCCCTGAGTGGTCTGGCTTGGAAGGGACGCTAAAGATCATCTTGTTCCAACTGGAGCAATCTTCTACCAGAGCACGTTGCTCAGAGTCCTGTTCCCACCTGGCCTTGGGTGTTTGCAGGGATGGGGCATCCACATCCTCTGTGCACAGCCTGGGCCAGTGCCTCAGCACTCTCAGTGTGAAAAAGCAGCTTCCTTAGAGCCAACCTAAATCAACCTCCTGCAGTTAAAAGCCATCCCCACTTCTCCTCTTGCCACTGGCCCTATTGAACACTGTCCCCATCTTTCCTATGGGACCCTTCGAGTCCTGCATGGCCACAGCAAAGCCTCTCCAGGGCCTTCTGTTCTCCAGGCTGAACATTCTCAACCCCACATGGACAGCAGTGACTTAGATCAGCAGAAATCAAAGCTGCAAGGTAGCAAATAGCACCAGGAACTGAGAGACGGAAGCTTTAGACCCAGGCTTGTCTCAAAATAGACAAAATTAGTAAGAGTGGAGGGGCAGATGGTGGGACACTGGCTCTGTTCTAACTGATGAATATTTTCTTTTTTTCTTCTTCTTTTCTCTCATGCTGACCCAGGTTTTGCTGTTTGAAAGGAAGCTTGGCACAGCATCCATTGTCTTCTCCATTTGTGAAACACCGAGCAGAATCTGAGCAGGCTGATGGCGCAGAGCAAAACCTGCAAATATCTTGATAATCCTGAGCCTGGGGGATGCAGCTAAACCCAGTCCAAAGTAATTTCTGGAAAGTCAAACCTGGTTTACATTTTCTTGACTTTGGCTGTGCCAGCTTCACCAGACATTTATAAAAAAGCAAACAAAAAACTCCAACCAAAAAAGACAAAAACCCAAACAAACAAACCCACACAAACCAATCAAACAAACAGATTAAAAAACCCAAATAAAACCAAAAGGAATGAGGAGTTCATCTTAGTTGTGAGGATATCACAGCAGGCGAATGGCTGCTTCCCACAGGATCACCATAAAAAGCCACATGGAACAGCTCCTCCAGAATATACACAACAGGGGCAATAGAAAAAGTGCTACATGGTGGCTTTGAGGGTAGCTCCACATGAAGGTGAAGGATGAGCACTCGGTGGTACAGATCCAGCATTCCCCACACTCCAGGCCGCTCTTTGCTCCTGATGAAAGAGCCTTGCAGGACTGTGGCCCTTCTCAATGCAATGTAAATCATTGCCATAGCTCTCAGCTGAGCCACTGGCATTTCCAGAGCGAGATTCAGGCACAATCCTACTGCCTCGGAGCATCTGTGGAAGATCCTGAACTTCTTCACCCCCAGAAACACAAAGCAGCTCAGGCTTTCCCTGAATTGGGTCTTCAGAGGAGGTTTCCAGTATCTCTGAGATTTGTTCACCCCTCAGCACGTGTGACTTTATGTACAGTGATGCATTTGGGTTCCTTCCTCACCCCTGTGTGCCAGTGAGAAACCACCCACGTGGATGAAGGATAATGTGTACAGGAAAATTTATTCCTGGATTGTCATTTTGCTTCACTGTCACTTAGTTTAACATGGTCCTTATCTAAGAAGGACTTAGAAGAATTGTGTAGGAATTTTGGCTCTGAGAGGAGCAGAAAGCACATTTTCTAAAGCAAATTCCCAGCTGATGCAGCTTCCCTGGCAAAAGAGTGATTCCCATTCATCTTCCTGGGAAGAATGTGAAGACCCATTCAGAGATCACAGGTTCAGCTGGCCTTTGGCTTTGTGTACCTCATTTCACATGTCCAGTTTCATTAAAAGCTCAAGTTTGCCTTGCAACACGGAAGTGCTGTAGCTATTCCCAGGAGAAAACCAAGAAATGACTGTCCCATGGTGTGGTCACTAGGTTGGTACCTGGGGTAGAAATCCCACCACAGTTGTGGCTCTGTGAGCAAAGAGAGCCAGTGCTTTTTGGGGCTGTAACAGCTGAGAGTGTGGCAGAGCAGTTTTTATATTCTTTTTAGAGTCCTGAAAACATTGTTCCCAAAACAATCTTTCTCTCCTGTCTTCTGTCATAAATTGTGGAACAGAGAAAATGGAAAGGAGCAGAGGGTTGTTTAAATTGGCTTTTTTGTTTTGTTTTGTTTTTTAGTCTTAAAATAGCATCAGCGTGATGCATGGTACTTTAGAAATTGGATTAGTGCCACCTATTTCGTCCCACCAGAGAGGTGGGATTTAAGACTTCCAACAATAGAAACACCAGATGTGCAAGAGCTCAGTTTTCCACCCCTCACACCCCGGTATCTTGCTGTGCTATTTTAAGCAGCCTCAGCCAGGTATATTAAAATACTGCTCCAAACAACAACAGAATGAAAATGTTCCACCAAATGGGGAAAAATAAGAAAAGTGGGCGGCAGCTGATGTTCATTTTGCAAAGTCAGATGCAAACAATGTTTGCTGGATTCCTGTCCTAGAAAAATGTAGACATTTAATAGAAATCTACCTCTGAGGCTGGTAAGTTTGGTATGATTTTAGATCTGGGAGGAACAAAACAGGTTCTAGAGAAGCTGTGATTGTCGCAGCCTTGGAAGTGTCCAAGGCCAGGTTGGATGGGGTTTGGAGCAAAGTGGTCTAGTGGAATATGTCCTGAGTGTGGTGAGAGTTGGAACAAGATGAGCTTTAAGGTCCCTTCCAACCCAACACATCCTGTGAGTCCATGAAAAGAAACTTTTGGTTTTCCTAAGGTGTTGCCTTGGCAAGGGGAGGTCACAAATACCTCAGGTAGTTTGAAATGCCCTGAGCAGAGCCCAGCTGTGCTTTATCACAGGTGCTGAGGGATTTTCACTTGTATTTTATGGGGGATTTTCACAGGGCAGTGCAAGAGCAGCTGAATGTGTTTGACAGGCAAAGAGGGCCAGTGTGGCAGCAGCTTCATTCAACAGAGCTTTTCCTTCTGTGATCCTGTATCACCTGAGGCACTCTGGGGCTCTTGAAGCCGGCAGCTGGGCAAGTTAATCATTATAATAAGTGATAAATTAGCCTGCTCCACTCTCCTTAGCATGGGGGGGTGATGAGCATTAGGTAGTTTGGGGAGCATTGCCAAGATGGGAGCTTGTTTTTTGCCAAGGAGAAGGGAGAAAATATTGCTTAGAGTAAATAAAGCAGCTCTGCTTCCCCGGCAAGAGGAAAAGAAGCGATTAAAGATGTGAGTGCTGCATGGAATCATTTGCATGAGGATATATCTTGTCTGCTATGCAGGATAGTTCCCAATAAACCCTGCTTTGCCTGACCTTTATTTTCGGATTTGTACCGCATAGTACAAGAGACAAGATTAAAAATCCCAAAGTGCTTTGTGGGCAGGGAATGAAAAGTGGGGAGGCACTTTTTTGTTTTCTTCAGCCTGCCTCTTCTTTTGTTCCTTTCAGAGATCTCACTTCATTTCTGCTGTTTTTTGGAGCACATGTGCTTAGCTCTTCCCAGATCCCCTGGCCTTGTTTTAGCTCTGGGTGTCATGGACACTCTAAATTGTAAGGTTTTTCCCTCCATCTACCTCTGCTTCTTCAAGTGGTTTACCTTCCTTTACCTGTTGGAGTGATGGATTTTTCTCACCTTTTATTACTTAGTGCTTTTTCTGTATTTCCTTCATTCTCTAAAACCAACTTTTCACTTGCCCTGTGGCTGTTAGATGCCAGATATGGGAGCATTAATTCTTTCTCTGCTGCTTGTCTGAGCTTTCACAAGGAGCTGAGAGCTCTCTGGGGTTAAACTTGACTTGCTTCATCACCTTCCTTGCTGCTGCCTATGTCCTTGGACACTTAAGGGAAATGCCTCATACTAATTTATGTATAGATTAATTTTCGAATACAGCCTCTCTATCTACCCTAACATATACAGCAATATAAGAAGCTGGGAATAGAGATCAGCAAGTTTTGAGAATAAGGAGCCGGCGTTTTTCTGTAGGAAGGAAAGCAGCAAGCGCCTGGCCGCAGGAGCCGAGACGCTCGGGCTGCAGGAGCTGCAGAGCGCCCGGAGCCGGCTTTTCCCTGTGCTCTGTGCCTGCCCCCGGGCTGAGCTGGGCGGCGCTGCTGCCGCCTGGTGGCGAGAGCGCGGCACTGCCGCCCCCGACACGGCGGCACTGCCGCCCCCGACACGGCGCCCCGGCGCTGCTGCCGCCCGGTGCCGGCTGAGCCGAGAGGGCGGCGGCCTCGGTGGCTGCCGAGCGTGGCAAGGAGCGGGAGCGAGCGGGGCCGGGTCTGTCAGCGGAGGGGAGGGGCGAAGGGCGGTTCGGAGCGCCAAGGGACACGGCCGTGCACGAGCGGGGCCACAGCTATGGAAAGGGCCGGGCGCCGTGCGGGGCGGTGACCGCGGGGAATGACAGCGCGGGGGGCGGCCCGGCGGGGCCGGTTTTGCCGGGCAGCAGAGGCGCGGTCGCAGCGCGACCCGGGCGGGAGGCACCGGGCGGGCACGGTCGGAATAGAGCCGCCCGCGTGTCGCTCTCAAGGAGGCGGCTCGGAAAGGAAGGCGCAGTTCCGCGCTCTCGGGACGGCGTTAAGTGACGTTTTTATTAGAATATTATAGTATTTATTTTATTTTATTATCTGCCAGGACCTTGCAGAGGGTGGTTTACACTTCCGCCACACTCAAGATGGCGGACGCACTAGGCCCCCTGCGAGAGGTGTCCCTGCCGATGCCTGCCGCCGGTCGCGGAGCCGTCGGCCGCCTCCGGCGCGGCTGACCCCGCCAGCCGTGTCCTCGCACCGGGAAGCACGGCGGAAAATCGCGCGGAAAGCGCGGGGCCGGCGTCGGAGTCCGGGCCAGATTCAGGCAGCCGACTAGACAGAAGCCCTTGTGAGGGGCGGCGGGGGCCCTAAGTGTACCACACTAAAGATGGCGGCTCGACCGGAAGTGGCTTCTGCCAGCACCCAAGATGGCGGCGAAGGGCGGAAGTGTCGTCACTGCCACACTAAAGATGGCGGTCGTGTGCAGTGTTTTCTGACCTTCTCAATATGGCGGCAGGGAAGGCCCCCCCCCCCCCCCAAGCTGCGTCTATTCGGCTGCCTGAACGCGACGCCGACGCCGACGTCAGCCCAGCGCTTGCGCGCAATTTTCTGAGGCGTTTCCCGCTACGCGGACACCGACTGTGGGGTCAGCGGCGCCTGGGGCAGGCGGGAGCATTCAGGCAGTCGAATAGACGGAGCGGGGGGGGGGGGGGGGGGGGGGGTCCTTCCGGCCGCCATCTTGAGAAGGTCGAATAGCCACATCGGTGCCGTATCGGTGACTTCCGCCCTTCTTCGCCAGGAGCGCCAATGGCGGGGAGCCCGGGGAGCAGCGCTGCCGGGCCGGGGGCACCGGGGCGGGTGCTCCGGGCTCGGAGGTGAGCGGGGAACGGGGACAGCCCCGAGCGGACGGTGGGGGCCGCGGGGGATCGGTATTCCGGCCCAGGGATGAGTGTTCCGGCACAGGGGTGGCTGTCCCGGCACAGGGATGCGTTCATGGACTGTCTAATAATATTATTTAACGATCGTGCAAGGAGATCTGTATAAAAAAATCCTCCGTGGTCATCCTTCTCCCACAGCCCCGCTGTGTTTTCAGGATCTTGGGGGAAGAGTTTGGGTCTGAACAAGGCTCTCGGGCACAGGGTGGGATTCTTGGGGTGCAGGGCCAGGATTTGGACTCGATGCTCCCTGTGGGTCCCTTGCAGCCCAGGAAATGCTGCGATCCTGTGCCTCTGAGGGTGAAATAAAGGGGAGCGGTGGGGTTTGTGCCCGCTGTATTCACGGCCCCGCCGGCTCAGGGCGGGTTAAAGGCGCAGCTGCCCCGAGACAGCGGGACCGGCCGGGGCTGCTCGCTCCCGGTGCTGCCGCCTCGTGGGGAGAGCCCGGCACTGCAGCCCGCGCAGGCGCTGGACCACGGGATGGGCGTGGAACAGCAGCGCAGGGGATGCTGAGGCAGCCCAGGGAATGCTGCGGTCCCAGGGAAGGCTGAGGCGTCCCCTGCCCGGGGCACTCGGCAGCAAACCCCTGATGTTGAGCAGAAAAAGGGAAGTTCTGGGTTAGTGGGAGGAGGTTTCTGGAATGGAGCTGGGACAGGTGCTGATCCACGCATGGAATCACGGGCTGGTTTGGCGTGGAAGGGACCACCAGGATCATTTACACTCTGTTTGTTGTCTGATTGCACAGCGAAGAACATCCAGAACTGCCACCTCACCCTCACGGACAGCAGGAATGTCTTCCATAGCTCTTGTTTTGGAATGGGAATGGCTGTTGGGAGCTCTGGCAGGACCAGGTAAGAAGAGAAATGGGATCATTGTGGCTGCTGCTGGAGGTGGTTTTCTGCTTTCCGGCTGTTCTTCTCATTGATCCTTTCACAGCAGTGTTCTAGGGCACATTTGAGGGTAATTCCAGGAATTTGAAACCAGATAAAAACTGGTGGGGCAAAAATGTGAACACAATCCATTTCTGGTAGTTCCAAGCTTCTCCCACAACACCGTTCCAGGGGAAAGCTGATAAAAGGGTAAAGATGCAGAGGAACAAGTGCTGTAAAGCCCCCTGGCGCTCTGAGAGAGCAAACCTTCCAGTAGTCCCAGCAGATCTCTTGGAGAAAGTGTGGGATCGCAAGGTTTTCCAGGAAAGCAAAACAAGGGTGGAGATGAGGGAATAGGCTTCCAGTTCTTCCTTTAGCTGAAAGCCTGGGGGAATTGAGAGGGGCCACAAGAACTGTTTGTGTAGGCAAATGGGAGTTTGGGGGCTGAATCTGAGTTTCCCTCTGGGGCATTTTTGAGGGAAAAGCTGAGGTGCTGTTTAAGGGAGAGAATGGACATTTTTGGGGTGGAAAAGTTTGAATCAATATTGTAGAGGAAGTAAAACGCTGGGGGTAAAAGTGGATGCAATGTGGAGGGGACAGATTGAATATTTTGGAGGCAAAATGGGGAACTGAGTAGTGGAGAGATGGGGAACATTTTGGAGGCAACACTTGACAAACTCTCTGGGGTGGAGAACGACCACATTGAGGGAAAAATGAGGTGATGAGCAGTGGGCACGTAGGGAAGGTCGTGGGGGTAAATCTTGAGAAAAGCCCCGTGGTATTCAAGAAATCCTTGGTAGCAGGACTGAGGAATTCAGTGGTGGAAAAATAGGGGAATTTTGCGGGGGTAAAACTTTAAAAGATCTAAGAGTTGAGAGTGTGTGTTTTTAGGTAGAAAGGATGTCTTGTTGAAGTTGGGCGTCTGGATTGTGGCATTTATGGATCCAGAAAGTAGAAGATAAAGGAGACTCCCAAAGCCTCGGTAGCTGTGTTAAGAAATCCGTCCCAGGGAAGAAAGGTACCTAAACCTCCTAGAAGTAGGGACTAATTAGCATGGGAAGGGGAAAACCCACCCCCAGTGGGAGAGAGCACGCCGGGTAAGGGAAGAGAAGGATGCCCTTAAGAAGAAGTAGGGAAGGTGAATTTCTCGGCTTGCTGAAATGTATCAAAAAGTTTGGAATCTGGGTCTGTGTGGAGGCCGGGATTTTCTCAGCCATATGCAGAGCCCAGCACTAGGAATAAAGGAATTCCAGGCTTTACAACGCCAAAAATGCAGTACCAGAGAGTTCTGTTATCCCGAGGACTTGGGGGATACTTGGCAAAAATTTCCGGGGGCCCAGGCTGGACCGAGCTTTTAACGCTCCCCGGATTCACGGGATCAGGGATTCCAGCGTGCCCTGCACGGGTTTTTTCAGGGAAGTCCCAAATCCTTCGTGTGAGCACGAAGCAGAATCCCCTGGGAGCTGTGAAGGCAACAGGATATTTCTTGGGAATTTTGAAGGGTTGGGTGAGTCCTCAGTGTTAGGTTGGAATGAACGCAAATTGTCCGGGAGTTGCTGGTTTGGGGATGGCCGGGTCTGGGTTTGGATTTGTGGGCACCGAGTGTTCCTTGTGTCAGCTTTAGGTCATCTGGATTGGTGGGAATTGTCAGAGAAAAGAGAAGGCAATTGAAATGCGGAGCTCCATTCCCGGAGAAATGGTCAGGATGGGAGAGGGAAGGCTGTGGAGCTGCTGGGAGCTCGTGGAGAACGAAAGGATCTGAGGCCTGGAGGCAAAAGCTGTGGAACAAAGCCTGAAAAGGGTGTGGGGTGGGGCGGGAGGGGGAGGAGGGCACCGTGGTGGGGGGAAAGAGGGAAAGGATCCCTGCTCCGGGAATCCAGCAGGGACCAGGAGAGGATCATTTTCCATCCACTGCTCTCAGTGGCATCCTAATAAGGACGGTGGAAGGGAAGTGATTCGTTTGTTCTTAGGTTTGGAATGAAAGGTGCTCTTGCAGAGGGGACTATTGACCTGTTAAAATTCTGTTGGATACAGGAAAAGAGGGAGGAAGCAAGCAGCTGGGGAATGAAGGGGTGGATTTTTTGGTGGATACAGGGAAAGACACGGGAAGGGGCTCTCAAGTAAAATACACCTCACGGGCAGCACCAGGAGAAGCCTCAAGTGCCCTTTTTTTCCAAGCTCTGACATTCCAGAGGAGTAAGCAGTGGTCAGCCCATCACTTTCTGTATTCCTTGGATGCCCAGTGCTTTGTTGGGAAGAGATAATATTTGGAAATGAACAAATCCGGGGATGTAATTTCCTGATAGTAAAGCCCCAGAGAGCCTGGTTTTGATATCCTTCCAGCACCCAAACGCAGCAGAGGGAATCCTGGCGGAGCTGGAAAACGCTGTCGCTCCGTCGGTGGAATTCCTGGGAACTGGAAAGCAGCAGAAGCAGCAAGAACAGAGTTGGAAGCAGGCTCCAGCCGGGTAAGGCAGACACCAAATCCTTTGGAACTGGGCAGGGGTGGGAAGAATGAATTCTTACATTTGTAGCCCAGGGATTCCTGAGCAGGATCCCGGCAGGGAAGACTGCAGGGATCAGGCTGGGGCCTGATCGCAGCTGGGGGCAGCGAGCCTTGGAATTGGCTGAAGGGAAGAAAGAGGGATCCTTTGAGCACAAGGATCAGGTGTCAAATGCGGAGATGGCATCAGACAATTCCTCGGGAGGGTTTAGTTCCTGGGCCAAATCGATCTGCTGCCTTGTGAAGGAGCTCAGAGACCTGGGAAGAGCCCAAGCAACGCAGGGAATGCACCGGCAGATAAAAGTGCCGGGGAACGGTGGGGAAAAGCATCCGAACAGGGGGCCTCGTTTTGTACAGGGACGGTACAAAAAATTGTCCGAAAGAATAGGAATGGAATGGGATTTTACGTATTCCTCGGAGGCCACAATCCAGTGGGAAGGCTGAGAGAAAGAAACAAGGCCTAAAAAGGCAGATGAGCCAAATCTGCCCAAAGCCTCCAATGGCCACATTCCCTGGCATTGCTGAGGACTTCAGCCAAGCTCCAAGCAAAAGGTGAGCCCCTGATTTTGGTGCCAAGGGAAACTCCAAGTTAAGAATGATCCAAATATGAAGCGCTTCTCACAAAACTCAGCTTTGCAAACCTTTCTTTGGGCTAAAAAAGAAAAGATGGGAATGCCCTTGGCAGAAAAGCAGCTGTGAGGCACAGCAGGCTTCAAATGCCTGTCAGCAGGAGCTCCAGGAGAAACGGCTGCTGGCTCCGGGCATCCTGGGCTTTCCAGGCAGGTTTTGTAGCAGATTGCAAGGCAGTTTTCCTGCCTCTGGGGGGTGGCACCTGCATCCCGCTGGAAAGGGAAAATGTGGAGAGAGGGGCAAGCGGGAAGACGGTTGCTGATGTGTGTCCTTGGATCGCAGTTCCTCCCGGTGAGTCTGTGCTGCTGGAAGTTTGAAGGAGATCAGTCCTGGAGTACGTGTGGGTTCACCTGTGGGGTTTGGGAGCGACGCTGGCCATGAAATTCCAGGGATGTTCCCTTTGCTGGAGTGAGAAGCAGTGGAAGCACTTTGCTGTCTGCTTCTTCATCGCCTGCGCCTCGGTCCCCTGGGGCTCCAGGTAATCCCCTCTCACCTTTGCTTTTCCAAGGGTCTCTAAATGAGGGCTTGAGCTTTGGTGTAGCTCCCTTTACAGGGAAGATCTGTTCCAGGAAAGGTCTCCTGGTCTGGACCGATGGCGTTGCAGGAAGAGCAGGAAACCCCGCAGCTCCTGTGGCTCCCTCATCCGATTTGCCTGCAGGCAGCAGCAAGGATCATTCCCAAGTGTCATGCCCTGGCTCCGTGACTCGGTGAGGTTGTGTTCCCCCAAAGGCCAGGGGCCGCTTTGTTTTGCGGCTCACGAAAGTCCAGCTCGGTGGTGCTGGGTTTGGTTTTTGTGTGTAATGAAGGCACTAAAAAATTCCCCTCCTTCACTGGCACAGCCCTGGAGTGGGAGCAGATTCCCCTTATCCCGCAGTTATCCCGCTCCTGCCCTGGATCCCTGCGGTGCCGTGTGTTCTCCAAGCTCACAGCACTGCTGGCTCGAGACAAGAAAAACAATCCCTGTTCCTTCTCTTCTCCGTCCTTGATGTTCCCAGGCCCTGCATCTCCCTGGCTATTCCCTGTGGGAGTCTTCATCTCCATCCCACCTTATCCCGATCAGGTAAGGGTCTGAGACGTGTTTAGCAGCAAATGCATTCCTGTGAAGAAAGCCAAGAGCAAAGAGCATCCAGATGCAGAGAAGTCTTTAGAAAAGCGTTCCAGACGTGCAAATGAGGGATGTGTCTTCCTGCATCTCCTGTTGTTTTTCTCTGTCACGTTTTGGAAGGGTTTCTCTCAGTGATTTCCTGCAGTCCAGGTGCGTCCCTTCTTTTGTCCAAATCCAGTGCCAGAGGATCGAACAACTGACGAGTGGGGCCTGGGATGAAAACGGTTCTCCTAAAATGAGGGAAACAATGCTAGAAGAGAAATGAGCATCCTTTTAATGCCTGGAATAAAAATGCTGGAAAAGGGCACTTTTTATTTGATATGGTGTCATTCTCCTTTTTTTTTCCATAGCTAAAACTCCACGGTGAGCAATCAGAGCAGAAATAGGAAATGCAGGAGTCTTGGATTCCACAGTGGGATTAACTTCCCTTTTCTGCTCTCTTTCAGGACAGGAAAAACCACTGAACTCGCCCCATCTTTGGGACCAAGAGCTTTGGTGCTGGAGTAGGCAAAGCCAGCTAGGGCCCCCCTTGTCCTGCCCATGGTGTGGGTCAGGGACAGGCTCCTCTTCTCCTCTGTGCTGGGATGAACTGCCTAGGGAATGCTATTACTGACAGCCCGGTCCTAGCCCCGGCTACTGGAAATGGGCGGAGGTGAAGAGGCAAGTGCCAGAGTTGCTTGGGGATGATGGAATTGTGGTGTTTGGCTGTGCCCAGAGGGGCAGGTTGGGCATTTCTGTGTGTCTGAGGACCGGTTTGGGTGCTGGGGAGCCCGGGGAGCCGAGCTCTCAGTGCATTCCCAGCTCACCCGGGGGTGGGAGCTGGTGCAGGGCTGGGTGACAGCCTCTGGTCGGGCTCGGGGCAGGCCCTGGCCCCGGCACAGACACGCTGGGGTGCTTTGGGGCCGCTTGGGGAGCCGTGGGAGGAGAATGAGGGATGGTGCTGGGCAGAGCGATCGGCCTGTGCTCGTGTCAGCGCAGCCGTGCAGGGCACTGGGATCTGGGTAAAACACCGGCTCTCCTGGTGTTCAGGGAAGCAAGGTCTGTATTTATCCATACATATTTATCCCTACATATTTATCCCTATATTTATCCATGGATTATCCATATATGTTTATCCATATACATTTATCCATATTTTTATCCACGTATTTACCCATGAATTTATCCCTATATTTACCCATGTATTTACCCAGGTATTTTATGAACACTCAAGTGCCATATCCATGTATTTTATGAGCACTTCCAGGGTTGGTGACTCCACCACTGCCCTGGGCAGCTGTTCCAGCGCTGGACAACCCTCCCCATGCTGGGCCAGGAGATGGATTCTGGAAATGCAGACTCTGAGGAGCAGGGGATTAAGGCAGCATTGGATTCCTTTATTCTCCCAGAAGGATAAAGGAGATTTATCCCCAGACGAACCAGAGGTGATCACACTGAGGTCATTAGTGGGATTTCTTCCTTACTCCCACAAATACCCACTGGGGTGACAGACTTCCCTACAAGGGCGGTGTTGGAAGGAGCTGCTGGAATGTTTTGCTGTTTATTGGGATCCACAGGATGTTTGGTGTCTCTCAGAGCTGTTCCAGGCTTTCCACAGACCCAAACGCTCCTCACACTTCTCCTCAGAGTAGAGAGGTTTCCCAGAGTGCTGGTTTTTAATTTCAGATGCTGGGATAACGACACGGCTTCAGGAGGCAGGAGACTCATTGTGCTGTGCCTCAGTCCAGGCAGGGACAACCCCCAGCTAATAAAAACCTCTTTAAAGCACAAAAAGTCCCATTAAACTGATATTATAAAGGCTGCAAATTGAAGCAGGCCTCAATCAGAAAGCAGCAGAATTTAATTCCCCCCCCTTGCCCATTTGCATGATGATCTCCTTCCTAATTGCCCATCTACGCTTTTCCCACAGAAGTGCTGTCCCGAGGTTGGAGATGGTTCCAGCTTTATGGAGCTTTGATCTTTATCTGGTTTTACTTTTTACAGGGCACAGAACCCGAGAGTGGCAGCTGCTTTCCTCTTGTTCCTCCTGTGGCAGTGAACTGCTCTTCCCGAGGACGGCTGCAGGAATTCTCAGGCAGCATAACGTATGGAATGCCAGGCACGCTACAGAATTCCAGTGGGAGCAGCAGGAACTTCTGTTCTTTACTGGCAGGGCTGTGCCATGAAGGGGAGCTCGGAGATATTGGTCAGCTCAGGGAATGAGCCTGGCTCATGGTAAGGAAATTCACTGTGCAGTTACTTCGGGCCCTTCTCCTCCTTCTCCTCCTTCTCCTCCTTCTCCTCCTTCTCCTTCTCCTTCTCCTTCTCCTCCTCCTTCTCCTCCTCCTTCTCCTTCTCCTTCTCCTTCTCCTTCTCCTTCTCCTTCTCCTTCTCCTTCTCCTTCTCCTTCTCCTTCTCCTTCTCCTTCTCCTTCTCCTTCTCCTTCTCCTTCTCCTTCTCCTTCTCCTTCTCCCTCTCTTCCCAACACCAGTTCCAGACCTCAGTATAATCCATGTTCCCACAGCCTGACCTTGCAGTTTTCCCAGTTTAGCAGCCCCAGCCACACTTGCAGCCTCTCTGTCTGGACTTTGTCTTGCTGAAATCTCCCTTTGTTGATCCTTTGCTGCCTCACCTTTTATCCAGCAATAACGTGCAGTGGGTGGAAGCTTCTCAGAATTCCCTCCCTGTTCCACTGGAAACATTCCCAAGTGGAAGCAGCTGCACTGCCCATCAGCACTTGCCTGCTTTTAGGGGTGGTTGAGGCATGAAGGATGCAACAAATGGAGTTGGCTCCAAGGGGATGAAATGCTCCCCTGAGGCTGCTCAGAGAGCTGGAGCTGAGGAATCCGGGTGGGAATCACTCCAAGAAAAAGGAAGGAAAAGAGAGCAGAGGAACAGGGATGCAATTCCAACCTCTCCAAGGACTGGGATGGGCACATTCACCATCACCATTTAATCTAGACACGATTTCTTCTTTGCCTCTGGCTGCCAGGAGCAGGATGAGCAGTTTAATGAGTTTAAATAGTGAATAGTTTAATTAGCTGGAAGAGACTGGATCAATAGCTGCTTAAACAAACAACTGGATCCCTGTTTCCAAGCTTGGATGTAGTTTTGGAAGGTTCCTGGCAGTTTGGCAGGGATTAGTGATGCTGAGAATGTGCTTTTTTGTGGGTTTGGGGCTTTTACTCCTGTTCACGTGGCTGCTCTTTTTCTTGTTGAGTGGAAAACAGGAGGGAAAGAGCAACGACGGAAGGAATTCCACTCTTGCTGCTTCAAGGGATGGATCAGGAAGGGAACAGGCTGCAGGGAATTTGGAGTGCAAACTGAGATCTCTCCGATATTTTCGGCTCAGTCAGTCCATCAGTGCTTGGTAGCTGTTTAGGCCACGTGCAAGGTGAATGATGGTGCACATGGCAGAGCTGCTGGTGGCTCCTTCCCCTGCCCGGCTGTCAGTCACCCTGCAGGGTGCTGGAGCAGCGTGCCAGAGGCCGTGGATCCTATGGATCCCATGGATCCCAGGGGCGTGATCAGGAGCCTGGGCCTGCTGGCCACTCCTTGCTCTCTCTTACCCTGATTTTTCAGCTCTGCAGCGAATCCAGCTTGAGTTTTTCAACCCCCTAGAAACCCAGGGACCTTTCATGTCTGTTCTCAGATCTGGGATTTAAATCCAGCCCTTATCAAAGCACCCCGTGACCAGGCAGGCCCTGAATCCCAGCAGGGATCTGATAAAGAGGGACCTGACATCCTAAAGAAACCCTTTGAAATCCTGCTGGGATTGATTTGTATCCATAATGGAGCCCCGAGCTCTCTGCCAGGGAGAGATGAAGCTGCTCCTTTGCTTTATTATCCTCAGGCCCATCCCAGCTTTGAGGGAAATTCAGTCCCTCTTCAAGCCCCAAAATCATGGAAAAGCTCCTTTGTATCCTCTCCACAGCCCCTACGTGGATTAATCAACTTTTTATTTGATATGGTGTCATTCTCCTTTTTTTTCCATGGCTAAAACTCCACGGTGAGCAATCAGAGCAGAAATAGGAAATGCAGGAGTCTTGGATTCCACAGTGGGATTAACTTCCCTTTTCTGCTCTCTTTCAGGACAGGAAAAACCACTGAACTCGCCCCATCTTTGGGACCAAGAGCTTTGGTGCTGGAGTAGGCAAAGCCAGCTAGGGCCCCCCTTGTCCTGCCCATGGTGTGGGTCAGGGACAGGCTCCTCTTCTCCTCTGTGCTGGGATGAACTGCCTAGGGAATGCTATTACTGACAGCCCGGTCCTAGCCCCGGCTACTGGAAATGGGCGGAGGTGAAGAGGCAAGTGCCAGAGTTGCTTGGGGATGATGGAATTGTGGTGTTTGGCTGTGCCCAGAGGGGCAGGTTGGGCATTTCTGTGTGTCTGAGGACCGGTTTGGGTGCTGGGGAGCCCGGGGAGCCGAGCTCTCAGTGCATTCCCAGCTCACCCGGGGGTGGGAGCTGGTGCAGGGCTGGGTGACAGCCTCTGGTCGGGCTCGGGGCAGGCCCTGGCCCCGGCACAGACACGCTGGGGTGCTTTGGGGCCGCTTGGGGAGCAATGGGAAGAAAATGAGGGATGGTGCTGGGCAGAGCGATCGGCCTGTGCTCGTGTCAGCGCAGCCGTGCAGGGCACTGGGATCTGGGTAAAACACCGGCTCTCCTGGTGTTCAGGGATGCAAGGTCTGAGGGACCGGATTTACTTGGGGTTTTCCAGGACAGCAGGAAGAAGAGGAAATGTGGTGCCAGAGGTGCGTCCCATCAGGTTGCAGTTCCCTCTTTCCCATTTCCATTTCCTCCTCAGTGCGGGTGTCCCCTGCAGCCCATGAGCACGTGGCCGGTGACAACTCCCTGTCTGTAGAGGGATTCCTTATGGAACAAGGGCAGATGACACTTGTGTGAGGCTTACGACTGTTAGAATTAGACCAGGATGGGTTTAAGGAAAACTAGAATCGTGTGTTAATCTTACTGGTCAATGAACAAATGGAATCCACACTTCTGTAAGAAAAAATAGAGTGTATGGAGCATATAGAAGAAGCTGGTTTTGCCTGCTGCTGCTGCTTGGCTGTATCATGTAACCCCATTCGAACTCTGCCTTCAAGACAGCTGTGAGACCGTGAAATAAAGAACTTAGCAGAACAGCAGCCTCCTCTGCTCTTTCACCCTGGTCCGAGAAGGAGGGGTACCCTGTCAAAGGCTCAACACTTGCCTTTCTGACTTTGTTTCTAAATTTCTACCTTTCTAATTTTGTTTGTTTCTAATTTTTTTGTTTGTTTGTTTCTAACTTTGTTTGTTTTCAACTTTCTCCCTTTAGAAATTTGTTTGTTTCTTGTATTTTACCTCTTTGTTTGTTTCTAAATTTCTGCCGTTGTAACTTTGTTTCTAACTTTCTACTTTTAAAATTTCATTTGTTTTTAACTTTTTACCATTCCTCCCAGCGAGGGCTGTGTGCAGAATACTAAAACCTGTTAAGTTCTTCACTTTTACGTCTATAGGCAAATGCTACTGATTTAGATGTAAATTCATTTTGAAATAAGCCAGCCCTCTCTGTCTACTCTGTCGCATACAGCAATATAAGAAGCTGGGAATAGAGATCCGCAGGTTTTGAGAATAACGAGCCGGCGTTTTTCTGTAGGAAGGAAAGCAGCAAGCGCCTGGCCCCAGGAGCCGAGACGCTCGGGCTGCAGGAGCTGCAGAGCGCCCGGAGCCGGCTTTTCCCTGTGCTCTGTGCCTGCCCCCGGGCTGAGCTGGGCGGCGCTGCTGCCGCCTGGTGGCGAGAGCGCGGCACTGCCGCCCCCGACACGGCGGCACTGCCGCCCCCGACACGGCGCCCCGGCGCTGCTGCCGCCCGGTGCCGGCTGAGCCGAGAGGGCGGCGGCCTCGGTGGCTGCCGAGCGTGGCAAGGAGCGGGAGCGAGCGGGGCCGGGTCTGTCAGCGGAGGGGAGGGGCGAAGGGCGGTTCGGAGCGCCAAGGGACACGGCCGTGCACGAGCGGGGCCACAGCTATGGAAAGGGCCGGGCGCCGTGCGGGGCGGTGACCGCGGGGAATGACAGCGCGGGGGGCGGCCCGGCGGGGCCGGTTTTGCCGGGCAGCAGAGGCGCGGTCGCAGCGCGACCCGGGCGGGAGGCACCGGGCGGGCACGGTCGGAATAGAGCCGCCCGCGTGTCGCTCTCAAGGAGGCGGCTCGGAAAGGAAGGCGCAGTTCCGCGCTCTCGGGACGGCGTTAAGTGACGTTTTTATTAGAATAGTATAGTATTTATTTTATTTTATTATCTGCCAGGACCTTGCAGAGGGTGGTTTACACTTCCGCCACACTCAAGATGGCGGACGCAGTAGGCCCCCTGCGAGAGGTGTCCCTGCCGATGCCTGCCGCCGGTCGCGGAGCCGTCGGCCGCCTCCGGCGCGGCTGACCCCGCCAGCCGTGTCCTCGCACCGGGAAGCACGGCGGAAAATCGCGCGGAAAGCGCGGGGCCGGCGTCGGAGTCCGGGCCGGATTCAGGCAGCCGACTAGACAGAAGCCCTTGTGAGGGGCGGCGGGGGCCCTAAGTGTACCACACTAAAGATGGCGGCTTGACCGGAAGTGGCTTCTGCCAGCACCCAAGATGGCGGCGAAGGGCGGAAGTGTCGTCACTGCCACACTAAAGATGGCGGTCGTGTGCAGTGTTTTCTGACCTTCTCAATATGGCGGAAGGGAAGGCCCCCCCCCCCCCAAGCTGCGTCTATTCGGCTGCCTGAACGCGACGCCGACGCCAGCCCAGCGCTTGCGCGCAATTTTCTGAGGCGTTTCCCGCTACGCGGACACCGACTGTGGGGTCAGCGGCGCCTGGGGCAGGCGGGAGCATTCAGGCAGTCGAATAGACGGAGCGGGGCGGGGGGGGGGGGGGGGGGGGGGTCCTTCCGGCCGCCATCTTGAGAAGGTCGAATAGCCACATCGGTGCCGTATCGGTGACTTCCGCCCTTCTTCGCCAGGAGCGCCAATGGCGGGGAGCCCGGGGAGCAGCGCTGCCGGGCCGGGGGCACCGGGGCGGGTGCTCCGGGCTCGGAGGTGAGCGGGGAACGGGGACAGCCCCGAGCGGACGGTGGGGGCCGCGGGGGATCGGTATTCCGGCCCAGGGATGAGTGTTCCGGCACAGGGGTGGCTGTCCCGGCACAGGGATGCGTTCCTGGACTGTCTAATAATATTATTTAACGATCGTGCAAGGAGATCTGTATAAAAAAATCCTCCGTGGTCATCCTTCTCCCACAGCCCCGCTGTGTTTTCAGGATCTTGGGGGAAGAGTTTGGGTCTGAACAAGGCTCTCGGGCACAGGGTGGGATTCTTGGGGTGCAGGGCCAGGATTTGGACTCGATGCTCCCTGTGGGTCCCTTGCAGCCCAGGAAATGCTGCGATCCTGTGCCTCTGAGGGTGAAATAAAGGGGAGCGGTGGGGTTTGTGCCCGCTGTATTCACGGCCCCGCCGGCTCAGGGCGGGTTAAAGGCGCAGCTGCCCCGAGACAGCGGGACCGGCCGGGGCTGCTCGCTCCCGGTGCTGCCGCCTCGTGGGGAGAGCCCGGCACTGCAGCCCGCGCAGGCGCTGGACCACGGGATGGGCGTGGAACAGCAGCGCAGGGGATGCTGAGGCAGCCCAGGGAATGCTGCGGTCCCAGGGAAGGCTGAGGCGTCCCCTGCCCGGGGCACTCGGCAGCAAAGCCCTGATGTTGAGCAGAAAAAGGAAAGTTCTGGGTTAGTGGGAGGAGGTTTCTGGAATGGAGCTGGGACAGGTGCTGATCCACGCATGGAATCACGGGCTGGTTTGGCTTGGAAGGGACCACCAGGATCATTTACACTCTGTTTGTTGTCTGATTGCACAGCGAAGAACATCCAGAACTGCCACCTCACCCTCACGGACAGCAGGAATGTCTTCCATAGCTCTTGTTTTGGAATGGGAATGGCTGTTGGGAGCTCTGGCAGGACCAGGTAAGAAGAGAAATGGGATCATTGTGGCTGCTGCTGGAGGTGGTTTTCTGCTTTCCGGCTGTTCTTCTCATTGATCCTTTCACAGCAGTGTTCTAGGGCACATTTGAGGGTAATTCCAGGAATTTGAAACCAGATAAAAACTGGTGGGGCAAAAATGTGAACACAATCCATTTCTGGTAGTTCCAAGCTTCTCCCACAACACCGTTCCAGGGGAAAGCTGATAAAAGGGTAAAGATGCAGAGGAACAAGTGCTGTAAAGCCCCCTGGCGCTCTGAGAGAGCAAACCTTCCAGTAGTCCCAGCAGATCTCTTGGAGAAAGTGTGGGATCGCAAGGTTTTCCAGGAAAGCAAAACAAGGGTGGAGATGAGGGAATAGGCTTCCAGTTCTTCCTTTAGCTGAAAGCCTGGGGGAATTGAGAGGGGCCACAAGAACTGTTTGTGTAGGCAAATGGGAGTTTGGGGTCTGAATCTGAGTTTCCCTCTGGGGCATTTTTGAGGGAAAAGCTGAGGTGCTGTTTAAGGGAGAGAATGGACATTTTTGGGGTGGAAAAAGTTGAATCAATATTGTAGAGGAAGTAAAACGCTGGGGGTAAAAGTGGATGCAATGTGGAGGGGACAGATTGAATATTTTGGAGGCAAAATGGGGAACTGAGTAGTGGAGAGATGGGGAACATTTTGGAGGCAACACTTGACAAACTCTCTGGGGTGGAGAACGACCACATTGAGGGAAAAATGAGGTGATGAGCAGTGGGCACGTAGGGAAGGTCGTGGGGGTAAATCTTGAGAAAAGCCCCGTGGTATTCAAGAAATCCTTGGTAGCAGGACTGAGGAATTCAGTGGTGGAAAAATAGGGGAATTTTGCGGGGGTAAAACTTTAAAAGATCTAAGAGTTGAGAGTGTGTGTTTTTAGGTAGAAAGGATGTCTTGTTGAAGTTGGGCGTCTGGATTGTGGCATTTATGGATCCAGAAAGTAGAAGATAAAGGAGACTCCCAAAGCCTCGGTAGCTGTGTTAAGAAATCCGTCCCAGGGAAGAAAGGTACCTAAACCTCCTAGAAGTAGGGACTAATTAGCATGGGAAGGGGAAAACCCACCCCCAGTGGGAGAGAGCACGCCGGGTAAGGGAAGAGAAGGATGCCCTTAAGAAGAAGTAGGGAAGGTGAATTTCTCGGCTTGCTGAAATGTATCAAAAAGTTTGGAATCTGGGTCTGTGTGGAGGCCGGGATTTTCTCAGCCATATGCAGAGCCCAGCACTAGGAATAAAGGAATTCCAGGCTTTACAATGCCAAAAATGCAGTACCAGAGAGTTCTGTTATCCCGAGGACTTGGGGGATACTTGGCAAAAATTTCCGGGGGCCCAGGCTGGACCGAGCTTTTAACGCTCCCCGGATTCACGGGATCGGGGATTCCAGCGTGCCCTGCACGGGTTTTTTCAGGGAAGTCCCAAATCCTTCGTGTGAGCACGAAGCAGAATCCCCTGGGAGCTGTGAAGGCAACAGGATATTTCTTGGGAATTTTGAAGGGTTGGGTGAGTCCTCAGTGTTAGGTTGGAATGAACGCAAATTGTCCGGGAGTTGCTGGTTTGGGGATGGCCGGGTCTGGGTTTGGATTTGTGGGCACCGAGTGTTCCTTGTGTCAGCTTTAGGTCTTCTGGATTGGTGGGAATTGTCAGAGAAAAGAGAAGGCAATTGAAATGCGGAGCTCCATTCCCGGAGAAATGGTCAGGATGGGAGCGGGAAGGCTGTGGAGCTGCTGGGAGCTCGTGGAGAACGAAAGGATCTGAGGCCTGGAGGCAAAAGCTGTGGAACAAAGCCTGAAAAGGGTGTGGGGTGGGGCGGGAGGGGGAGGAGGGCACCGTGGTGGGGGGAAAGAGGGAAAGGATCCCTGCTCCGGGAATCCAGCAGGGACCAGGAGAGGATCATTTTCCATCCACTGCTCTCAGTGGAATCCTAATAAGGACAGTGGAAGGGAAGTGATTCGTTTGTTCTTAGGTTTGGAATGAAAGGTGCTCTTGCAGAGGGGACTATTGACCTGTTAAAATTCTGTTGGATACAGGAAAAGAGGGAGGAAGCAAGCAGCTGGGGAATGAAGGGGTGGATTTTTTGGTGGATACAGGGAAAGAGACGGGAAGGGGCTCTCAAGTAGAATACACCTCACGGGCAGCACCAGGAGAAGCCTCAAGTGCCCTTTTTTTCCAAGCTCTGACATTCCAGAGGAGTAAGCAGTGGTCAGCCCATCACTTTCTGTATTCCTTGGATGCCCAGTGCTTTGTTGGGAAGAGATAATATTTGGAAATGAACAAATCCGGGGATGTAATTTCCTGATAGTAAAGCCCCAGAGAGCCTGGTTTTGATATCCTTCCAGCACCCAAACGCAGCAGAGGGAATCCTGGCGGAGCTGGAAAACGCTGTCGCTCCGTCGGTGGAATTCCTGGGAACTGGAAAGCAGCAGAAGCAGCAAGAACAGAGTTGGAAGCAGGCTCCAGCCGGGTAAGGCAGACACCAAATCCTTTGGAACTGGGCAGGGGTGGGAAGAATGAATTCTTACATTTGTAGCCCAGGGATTCCTGAGCAGGATCCCGGCAGGGAAGACTGCAGGGATCAGGCTGGGGCCTGATCGCAGCTGGGGGCAGCGAGCCTTGGAATTGGCTGAAGGGAAGAAAGAGGGATCCTTTGAGCACAAGGATCAGGTGTCAAATGCGGAGATGGCATCAGACAATTCCTCGGGAGGGTTTAGTTCCTGGGCCAAATCGATCTGCTGCCTTGTGAAGGAGCTCAGAGACCTGGGAAGAGCCCAAGCAACGCAGGGAATGCACCGGCAGATAAAAGTGCCGGGGAACGGTGGGGAAAAGCATCCGAACAGGGGGCCTCGTTTTGTACAGGGACGGTACAAAAAATTGTCCGAAAGAATAGGAATGGAATGGGATTTTACGTATTCCTCGGAGGCCACAATCCAGTGGGAAGGCTGAGAGAAAGAAACAAGGCCTAAAAAGGCAGATGAGCCAAATCTGCCCAAAGCCTCCAATGGCCACATTCCCTGGCATTGCTGAGGACTTCAGCCAAGCTCCAAGCAAAAGGTGAGCCCCTGATTTTGGTGCCAAGGGAAACTCCAAGTTAAGAATGATCCAAATATGAAGCGCTTCTCACAAAACTCAGCTTTGCAAACCTTTCTTTGGGCTAAAAAAGAAAAGATGGGAATGCCCTTGGCAGAAAAGCAGCTGTGAGGCACAGCAGGCTTCAAATGCCTGTCAGCAGGAGCTCCAGGAGAAACGGCTGCTGGCTCCGGGCATCCTGGGCTTTCCAGGCAGGTTTTGTAGCGGATTGCAAGGCAGTTTTCCTGCCTCTGGGGGGTGGCACCTGCATCCCGCTGGAAAGGGAAAATGTGGAGAGAGGGGCAAGCGGGAAGACGGTTGCTGATGTGTGTCCTTGGATCGCAGTTCCTCCCGGTGAGTCTGTGCTGCTGGAAGTTTGAAGGAGATCAGTCCTGGAGTACGTGTGGGTTCACCTGTGGGGTTTGGGAGCGACGCCGGCCATGAAATTCCAGGGATGTTCCCTTTGCTGGAGTGAGAAGCAGTGGAAGCACTTTGCTGTCTGCTTCTTCATCGCCTGCGCCTCGGTCCCCTGGGGCTCCAGGTAATCCCCTCTCACCTTTGCTTTTCCAAGGGTCTCTAAATGAGGGCTTGAGCTTTGGTGTAGCTCCCTTTACAGGGAAGATCTGTTCCAGGAAAGGTCTCCTGGTCTGGACCGATGGCGTTGCAGGAAGAGCAGGAAACCCCGCAGCTCCTGTGGCTCCCTCATCCGATTTGCCTGCAGGCAGCAGCAAGGATCATTCCCAAGTGTCATGCCCTGGCTCCGTGACTCGGTGAGGTTGTGTTCCCCCAAAGGCCAGGGGCCGCTTTGTTTTGCGGCTCACGAAAGTCCAGCTCGGTGGTGCTGGGTTTGGTTTTTGTGTGTAATGAAGGCACTAAAAAATTCCCCTCCTTCACTGGCACAGCCCTGGAGTGGGAGCAGATTCCCCTTATCCCGCAGTTATCCCGCTCCTGCCCTGGATCCCTGCGGTGCCGTGTGTTCTCCAAGCTCACAGCACTGCTGGCTCGAGACAAGAAAAACAATCCCTGTTCCTTCTCTTCTCCGTCCTTGATGTTCCCAGGCCCTGCATCTCCCTGGCTATTCCCTGTGGGAGTCTTCATCTCCATCCCACCTTATCCCGATCAGGTAAGGGTCTGAGACGTGTTTAGCAGCAAATGCATTCCTGTGAAGAAAGCCAAGAGCAAAGAGCATCCAGATGCAGAGAAGTCTTTAGAAAAGCGTTCCAGACGTGCAAATGAGGGATGTGTCTTCCTGCATCTCCTGTTGTTTTTCTCTGTCACGTTTTGGAAGGGTTTCTCTCAGTGATTTCCTGCAGTCCAGGTGCGTCCCTTCTTTTGTCCAAATCCAGTGCCAGAGGATCGAACAACTGACGAGTGGGGCCTGGGATGAAAACGGTTCTCCTAAAATGAGGGAAACAATGCTAGAAGAGAAATGAGCATCCTTTTAATGCCTGGAATAAAAATGCTGGAAAAGGGCACTTTTTATTTGATATGGTGTCATTCTCCTTTTTTTTTCCATAGCTAAAACTCCACGGTGAGCAATCAGAGCAGAAATAGGAAATGCAGGAGTCTTGGATTCCACAGTGGGATTAACTTCCCTTTTCTGCTCTCTTTCAGGACAGGAAAAACCACTGAACTCGCCCCATCTTTGGGACCAAGAGCTTTGGTGCTGGAGTAGGCAAAGCCAGCTAGGGCCCCCCTTGTCCTGCCCATGGTGTGGGTCAGGGACAGGCTCCTCTTCTCCTCTGTGCTGGGATGAACTGCCTAGGGAATGCTATTACTGACAGCCCGGTCCTAGCCCCGGCTACTGGAAATGGGCGGAGGTGAAGAGGCAAGTGCCAGAGTTGCTTGGGGATGATGGAATTGTGGTGTTTGGCTGTGCCCAGAGGGGCAGGTTGGGCATTTCTGTGTGTCTGAGGACCGGTTTGGGTGCTGGGGAGCCCGGGGAGCCGAGCTCTCAGTGCATTCCCAGCTCACCCGGGGGTGGGAGCTGGTGCAGGGCTGGGTGACAGCCTCTGGTCGGGCTCGGGGCAGGCCCTGGCCCCGGCACAGACACGCTGGGGTGCTTTGGGGCCGCTTGGGGAGCCGTGGGAGGAGAATGAGGGATGGTGCTGGGCAGAGCGATCGGCCTGTGCTCGTGTCAGCGCAGCCGTGCAGGGCACTGGGATCTGGGTAAAACACCGGCTCTCCTGGTGTTCAGGGAAGCAAGGTCTGTATTTATCCATACATATTTATCCCTACATATTTATCCCTATATTTATCCATGGATTATCCATATATGTTTATCCATATACATTTATCCATATTTTTATCCACGTATTTACCCATGAATTTATCCCTATATTTACCCATGTATTTACCCAGGTATTTTATGAACACTCAAGTGCCATATCCATGTATTTTATGAGCACTTCCAGGGTTGGTGACTCCACCACTGCCCTGGGCAGCTGTTCCAGCGCTGGACAACCCTCCCCATGCTGGGCCAGGAGATGGATTCTGGAAATGCAGACTCTGAGGAGCAGGGGATTAAGGCAGCATTGGATTCCTTTATTCTCCCAGAAGGATAAAGGAGATTTATCCCCAGACGAACCAGAGGTGATCACACTGAGGTCATTAGTGGGATTTCTTCCTTACTCCCACAAATACCCACTGGGGTGACAGACTTCCCTACAAGGGCGGTGTTGGAAGGAGCTGCTGGAATGTTTTGCTGTTTATTGGGATCCACAGGATGTTTGGTGTCTCTCAGAGCTGTTCCAGGCTTTCCACAGACCCAAACGCTCCTCACACTTCTCCTCAGAGTAGAGAGGTTTCCCAGAGTGCTGGTTTTTAATTTCAGATGCTGGGATAACGACACGGCTTCAGGAGGCAGGAGACTCATTGTGCTGTGCCTCAGTCCAGGCAGGGACAACCCCCAGCTAATAAAAACCTCTTTAAAGCACAAAAAGTCCCATTAAACTGATATTATAAAGGCTGCAAATTGAAGCAGGCCTCAATCAGAAAGCAGCAGAATTTAATTCCCCCCCCTTGCCCATTTGCATGATGATCTCCTTCCTAATTGCCCATCTACGCTTTTCCCACAGAAGTGCTGTCCCGAGGTTGGAGATGGTTCCAGCTTTATGGAGCTTTGATCTTTATCTGGTTTTACTTTTTACAGGGCACAGAACCCGAGAGTGGCAGCTGCTTTCCTCTTGTTCCTCCTGTGGCAGTGAACTGCTCTTCCCGAGGACGGCTGCAGGAATTCTCAGGCAGCATAACGTATGGAATGCCAGGCACGCTACAGAATTCCAGTGGGAGCAGCAGGAACTTCTGTTCTTTACTGGCAGGGCTGTGCCATGAAGGGGAGCTCGGAGATATTGGTCAGCTCAGGGAATGAGCCTGGCTCATGGTAAGGAAATTCACTGTGCAGTTACTTCGGGCCCTTCTCCTCCTTCTCCTCCTTCTCCTCCTTCTCCTCCTTCTCCTTCTCCTCCTCCTTCTCCTCCTCCTTCTCCTTCTCCTTCTCCTTCTCCTTCTCCTTCTCCTTCTCCTTCTCCTTCTCCTTCTCCTTCTCCTTCTCCTTCTCCTTCTCCTTCTCCTTCTCCTTCTCCCTCTCTTCCCAACACCAGTTCCAGACCTCAGTATAATCCATGTTCCCACAGCCTGACCTTGCAGTTTTCCCAGTTTAGCAGCCCCAGCCACACTTGCAGCCTCTCTGTCTGGACTTTGTCTTGCTGAAATCTCCCTTTGTTGATCCTTTGCTGCCTCACCTTTTATCCAGCAATAACGTGCAGTGGGTGGAAGCTTCTCAGAATTCCCTCCCTGTTCCACTGGAAACATTCCCAAGTGGAAGCAGCTGCACTGCCCATCAGCACTTGCCTGCTTTTAGGGGTGGTTGAGGCATGAAGGATGCAACAAATGGAGTTGGCTCCAAGGGGATGAAATGCTCCCCTGAGGCTGCTCAGAGAGCTGGAGCTGAGGAATCCGGGTGGGAATCACTCCAAGAAAAAGGAAGGAAAAGAGAGCAGAGGAACAGGGATGCAATTCCAACCTCTCCAAGGACTGGGATGGGCACATTCACCATCACCATTTAATCTAGACACGATTTCTTCTTTGCCTCTGGCTGCCAGGAGCAGGATGAGCAGTTTAATGAGTTTAAATAGTGAATAGTTTAATTAGCTGGAAGAGACTGGATCAATAGCTGCTTAAACAAACAACTGGATCCCTGTTTCCAAGCTTGGATGTAGTTTTGGAAGGTTCCTGGCAGTTTGGCAGGGATTAGTGATGCTGAGAATGTGCTTTTTTGTGGGTTTGGGGCTTTTACTCCTGTTCACGTGGCTGCTCTTTTTCTTGTTGAGTGGAAAACAGGAGGGAAAGAGCAACGACGGAAGGAATTCCACTCTTGCTGCTTCAAGGGATGGATCAGGAAGGGAACAGGCTGCAGGGAATTTGGAGTGCAAACTGAGATCTCTCCGATATTTTCGGCTCAGTCAGTCCATCAGTGCTTGGTAGCTGTTTAGGCCACGTGCAAGGTGAATGATGGTGCACATGGCAGAGCTGCTGGTGGCTCCTTCCCCTGCCCGGCTGTCAGTCACCCTGCAGGGTGCTGGAGCAGCGTGCCAGAGGCCGTGGATCCTATGGATCCCATGGATCCCAGGGGCGTGATCAGGAGCCTGGGCCTGCTGGCCACTCCTTGCTCTCTCTTACCCTGATTTTTCAGCTCTGCAGCGAATCCAGCTTGAGTTTTTCAACCCCCTAGAAACCCAGGGACCTTTCATGTCTGTTCTCAGATCTGGGATTTAAATCCAGCCCTTATCAAAGCACCCCGTGACCAGGCAGGCCCTGAATCCCAGCAGGGATCTGATAAAGAGGGACCTGACATCCTAAAGAAACCCTTTGAAATCCTGCTGGGATTGATTTGTATCCATAATGGAGCCCCGAGCTCTCTGCCAGGGAGAGATGAAGCTGCTCCTTTGCTTTATTATCCTCAGGCCCATCCCAGCTTTGAGGGAAATTCAGTCCCTCTTCAAGCCCCAAAATCATGGAAAAGCTCCTTTGTATCCTCTCCACAGCCCCTACGTGGATTAATCAACTTTTTATTTGATATGGTGTCATTCTCCTTTTTTTTCCATGGCTAAAACTCCACGGTGAGCAATCAGAGCAGAAATAGGAAATGCAGGAGTCTTGGATTCCACAGTGGGATTAACTTCCCTTTTCTGCTCTCTTTCAGGACAGGAAAAACCACTGAACTCGCCCCATCTTTGGGACCAAGAGCTTTGGTGCTGGAGTAGGCAAAGCCAGCTAGGGCCCCCCTTGTCCTGCCCATGGTGTGGGTCAGGGACAGGCTCCTCTTCTCCTCTGTGCTGGGATGAACTGCCTAGGGAATGCTATTACTGACAGCCCGGTCCTAGCCCCGGCTACTGGAAATGGGCGGAGGTGAAGAGGCAAGTGCCAGAGTTGCTTGGGGATGATGGAATTGTGGTGTTTGGCTGTGCCCAGAGGGGCAGGTTGGGCATTTCTGTGTGTCTGAGGACCGGTTTGGGTGCTGGGGAGCCCGGGGAGCCGAGCTCTCAGTGCATTCCCAGCTCACCCGGGGGTGGGAGCTGGTGCAGGGCTCTGGTCGGGCTCGGGGCAGGCCCTGGCCCCGGCACAGACACGCTGGGGTGCTTTGGGGCCGCTTGGGGAGCCGTGGGAGGAGAATGAGGGATGGTGCTGGGCAGAGCGATCGGCCTGTGCTCGTGTCAGCGCAGCCGTGCAGGGCACTGGGATCTGGGTAAAACACCGGCTCTCCTGGTGTTCAGGGAAGCAAGGTCTGTATTTATCCATACATATTTATCCCTACATATTTATCCCTATATTTATCCATGGATTATCCATATATGTTTATCCATATACATTTATCCATATTTTTATCCACGTATTTACCCATGAATTTATCCCTATATTTACCCATGTATTTACCCAGGTATTTTATGAACACTCAAGTGCCATATCCATGTATTTTATGAGCACTTCCAGGGTTGGTGACTCCACCACTGCCCTGGGCAGCTGTTCCAGCGCTGGACAACCCTCCCCATGCTGGGCCAGGAGATGGATTCTGGAAATGCAGACTCTGAGGAGCAGGGGATTAAGGCAGCATTGGATTCCTTTATTCTCCCAGAAGGATAAAGGAGATTTATCCCCAGACGAACCAGAGGTGATCACACTGAGGTCATTAGTGGGATTTCTTCCTTACTCCCACAAATACCCACTGGGGTGACAGACTTCCCTACAAGGGCGGTGTTGGAAGGAGCTGCTGGAATGTTTTGCTGTTTATTGGGATCCACAGGATGTTTGGTGTCTCTCAGAGCTGTTCCAGGCTTTCCACAGACCCAAACGCTCCTCACACTTCTCCTCAGAGTAGAGAGGTTTCCCAGAGTGCTGGTTTTTAATTTCAGATGCTGGGATAACGACACGGCTTCAGGAGGCAGGAGACTCATTGTGCTGTGCCTCAGTCCAGGCAGGGACAACCCCCAGCTAATAAAAACCTCTTTAAAGCACAAAAAGTCCCATTAAACTGATATTATAAAGGCTGCAAATTGAAGCAGGCCTCAATCAGAAAGCAGCAGAATTTAATTCCCCCCCCTTGCCCATTTGCATGATGATCTCCTTCCTAATTGCCCATCTACGCTTTTCCCACAGAAGTGCTGTCCCGAGGTTGGAGATGGTTCCAGCTTTATGGAGCTTTGATCTTTATCTGGTTTTACTTTTTACAGGGCACAGAACCCGAGAGTGGCAGCTGCTTTCCTCTTGTTCCTCCTGTGGCAGTGAACTGCTCTTCCCGAGGACGGCTGCAGGAATTCTCAGGCAGCATAACGTATGGAATGCCAGGCACGCTACAGAATTCCAGTGGGAGCAGCAGGAACTTCTGTTCTTTACTGGCAGGGCTGTGCCATGAAGGGGAGCTCGGAGATATTGGTCAGCTCAGGGAATGAGCCTGGCTCATGGTAAGGAAATTCACTGTGCAGTTACTTCGGGCCCTTCTCCTCCTTCTCCTCCTTCTCCTCCTTCTCCTCCTTCTCCTTCTCCTCCTCCTTCTCCTCCTCCTTCTCCTTCTCCTTCTCCTTCTCCTTCTCCTTCTCCTTCTCCTTCTCCTTCTCCTTCTCCTTCTCCTTCTCCTTCTCCTTCTCCTTCTCCTTCTCCTTCTCCCTCTCTTCCCAACACCAGTTCCAGACCTCAGTATAATCCATGTTCCCACAGCCTGACCTTGCAGTTTTCCCAGTTTAGCAGCCCCAGCCACACTTGCAGCCTCTCTGTCTGGACTTTGTCTTGCTGAAATCTCCCTTTGTTGATCCTTTGCTGCCTCACCTTTTATCCAGCAATAACGTGCAGTGGGTGGAAGCTTCTCAGAATTCCCTCCCTGTTCCACTGGAAACATTCCCAAGTGGAAGCAGCTGCACTGCCCATCAGCACTTGCCTGCTTTTAGGGGTGGTTGAGGCATGAAGGATGCAACAAATGGAGTTGGCTCCAAGGGGATGAAATGCTCCCCTGAGGCTGCTCAGAGAGCTGGAGCTGAGGAATCCGGGTGGGAATCACTCCAAGAAAAAGGAAGGAAAAGAGAGCAGAGGAACAGGGATGCAATTCCAACCTCTCCAAGGACTGGGATGGGCACATTCACCATCACCATTTAATCTAGACACGATTTCTTCTTTGCCTCTGGCTGCCAGGAGCAGGATGAGCAGTTGAATGAGTTTAAATAGTGAATAGTTTAATTAGCTGGAAGAGACTGGATCAATAGCTGCTTAAACAAACAACTGGATCCCTGTTTCCAAGCTTGGATGTAGTTTTGGAAGGTTCCTGGCAGTTTGGCAGGGATTAGTGATGCTGAGAATGTGCTTTTTTGTGGGTTTGGGGCTTTTACTCCTGTTCACGTGGCTGCTCTTTTTCTTGTTGAGTGGAAAACAGGAGGGAAAGAGCAACGACGGAAGGAATTCCACTCTTGCTGCTTCAAGGGATGGATCAGGAAGGGAACAGGCTGCAGGGAATTTGGAGTGCAAACTGAGATCTCTCCGATATTTTCGGCTCAGTCAGTCCATCAGTGCTTGGTAGCTGTTTAGGCCACGTGCAAGGTGAATGATGGTGCACATGGCAGAGCTGCTGGTGGCTCCTTCCCCTGCCCGGCTGTCAGTCACCCTGCAGGGTGCTGGAGCAGCGTGCCAGAGGCCGTGGATCCTATGGATCCCATGGATCCCAGGGGCGTGATCAGGAGCCTGGGCCTGCTGGCCACTCCTTGCTCTCTCTTACCCTGATTTTTCAGCTCTGCAGCGAATCCAGCTTGAGTTTTTCAACCCCCTAGAAACCCAGGGACCTTTCATGTCTGTTCTCAGATCTGGGATTTAAATCCAGCCCTTATCAAAGCACCCCGTGACCAGGCAGGCCCTGAATCCCAGCAGGGATCTGATAAAGAGGGACCTGACATCCTAAAGAAACCCTTTGAAATCCTGCTGGGATTGATTTGTATCCATAATGGAGCCCCGAGCTCTCTGCCAGGGAGAGATGAAGCTGCTCCTTTGCTTTATTATCCTCAGGCCCATCCCAGCTTTGAGGGAAATTCAGTCCCTCTTCAAGCCCCAAAATCATGGAAAAGCTCCTTTGTATCCTCT